>NC_086011.1:8901032-8981032 GCF_030014385.1 Trichomycterus rosablanca
TGTTGATAAATGAAATGCTATGGTGGTACTGGTATTGTTGATAAATGAAATGCTATGGTTATACTGGTAGTGTTGATAAATGAAATGCTATGGTTATACTGGTAGTGTTGATAAATGAAATGCTATGGTGGTACTGGTATTGTTGATAAATGAAATGCTATGGTTATACTGGTAGTGTTGATAAATGAAATGCTATGGTTATACTGGTAGTGTTGATAAATGAAATGCTATGGTGGTACTGGTATTGTTGATAAATGAAATGCTATGGTGGTACTGGTATTGTTGATAAATGAAATGCTATGGTTATACTGGTAGTGTTGATAAATGAAATGCTATGGTGGTACTGGTAGTGTTGATAAATGAAATGCTATGGTGGTACTGGTAGTGTTGATAAATGAAATGCTATGGTGGTACTGGTATTGTTGATAAATGAAATGCTATGGTTATACTGGTAGTGTTGATAAATGAAATGCTATGGTGGTACTGGTATTGTTGATAAATGAAATGCTATGGTGGTACTGGTATTGTTGATAAATGAAATGCTATGGTTATACTGGTATTGTTGATAAATGAAATGCTATGGTGGTACTGGTATTGTTGATAAATGAAATGCTATGGTTATACTGGTATTGTTGATAAATGAAATGCTATGGTGGTACTGGTATTGTTGATAAATGAAATGCTATGGTTATACTGGTATTGTTGATAAATGAAATGCTATGGTGGTACTGGTATTGTTGATAAATGAAATGCTATGGTGGTACTGGTATTGTTGATAAATGAAATGCTATGGTGGTACTGGTAGTGTTGATAAATGAAATGCTATGGTGGTACTGGTATTGTTGATAAATGAAATGCTATGGTGGTACTGGTAGTGTTGATAAATGAAATGCTATGGTGGTACTGGTAGTGTTGATAAATGAAATGCTATGGTGGTACTGGTAGTGTTGATAAATGAAATGCTATGGTTATACTGGTAGTGTTGATAAATGAAATGCTATGGTTATACTGGTGGTGTTGATAAATGAAATGCTATGGTTATACTGGTAGTGTTGATAAATGAAATGCTATGGTGGTACTGGTAGTGTTGATAAATGAAATGCTATGGTTATACTGGTAGTGTTGATAAATGAAATGCTATGGTTATACTGGTATTGTTGATAAATGAAATGCTATGGTGGTACTGGTATTGTTGATAAATGAAATGCTATGGTTATACTGGTATTGTTGATAAATGAAATGCTATGGTGGTACTGGTATTGTTGATAAATGAAATGCTATGGTGGTACTGGTATTGTTGATAAATGAAATGCTATGGTTATACTGGTATTGTTGATAAATGAAATGCTATGGTTATACTGGTATTGTTGATAAATGAAATGCTATGGTGGTACTGGTATTGTTGATAAATGAAATGCTATGGTGGTACTGGTATTGTTGATAAATGAAATGCTATGGTGGTACTGGTAGTGTTGATAAATGAAATGCTATGGTTATACTGGTATTGTTGATAAATGAAATGCTATGGTGGTACTGGTATTGTTGATAAATGAAATGCTATGGTGGTACTGGTAGTGTTGATAAATGAAATGCTATGGTGGTACTGGTAGTGTTGATAAATGAAATGCTATGGTGGTACTGGTAGTGTTGATAAATGAAATGCTATGGTGGTACTGGTAGTGTTGATAAATGAAATGCTATGGTTATACTGGTATTGTTGATAAATGAAATGCTATGGTGGTACTGGTATTGTTGATAAATGAAATGCTATGGTTATACTGGTATTGTTGATAAATGAAATGCTATGGTGGTACTGGTATTGTTGATAAATGAAATGCTATGGTGGTACTGGTATTGTTGATAAATGAAATGCTATGGTTATACTGGTATTGTTGATAAATGAAATGCTATGGTTATACTGGTATTGTTGATAAATGAAATGCTATGGTGGTACTGGTATTGTTGATAAATGAAATGCTATGGTGGTACTGGTAGTGTTGATAAATGAAATGCTATGGTGGTACTGGTAGTGTTGATAAATGAAATGCTATGGTTATACTGGTATTGTTGATAAATGAAATGCTATGGTGGTACTGGTAGTGTTGATAAATGAAATGCTATGGTGGTACTGGTATTGTTGATAAATGAAATGCTATGGTGGTACTGGTATTGTTGATAAATGAAATGCTATGGTGGTACTGGTATTGTTGATAAATGAAATGCTATGGTGGTACTGGTAGTGTTGATAAATGAAATGCTATGGTGGTACTGGTAGTGTTGATAAATGAAATGCTATGGTGGTACTGGTAGTGTTGATAAATGAAATGCTATGGTGGTACTGGTATTGTTGATAAATGAAATGCTATGGTGGTACTGGTAGTGTTGATAAATGAAATGCTATGGTTATACTGGTATTGTTGATAAATGAAATGCTATGGTGGTACTGGTATTGTTGATAAATGAAATGCTATGGTGGTACTGGTAGTGTTGATAAATGAAATGCTATGGTTATACTGGTAGTGTTGATAAATGAAATGCTATGGTGGTACTGGTATTGTTGATAAATGAAATGCTATGGTGGTACTGGTAGTGTTGATAAATGAAATGCTATGGTGGTACTGGTATTGTTGATAAATGAAATGCTATGGTTATACTGGTATTGTTGATAAATGAAATGCTATGGTGGTACTGGTATTGTTGATAAATGAAATGCTATGGTGGTACTGGTAGTGTTGATAAATGAAATGCTATGGTTATACTGGTATTGTTGATAAATGAAATGCTATGGTGGTACTGGTATTGTTGATAAATGAAATGCTATGGTGGTACTGGTATTGTTGATAAATGAAATGCTATGGTTATACTGGTAGTGTTGATAAATGAAATGCTATGGTGGTACTGGTATTGTTGATAAATGAAATGCTATGGTGGTACTGGTATTGTTGATAAATGAAATGCTATGGTTATACTGGTAGTGTTGATAAATGAAATGCTATGGTGGTACTGGTACTGTTGATAAATGAAATGCTATGGTTATACTGGTACTGTTGATAAATGAAATGCTATGGTGGTACTGGTAGTGTTGATAAATGAAATGCTATGGTTATACTGGTATTGTTGATAAATGAAATGCTATGGTTATACTGGTAGTGTTGATAAATGAAATGCTATGGTGGTACTGGTACTGTTGATAAATGAAATGCTATGGTGGTACTGGTAGTGTTGATAAATGAAATGCTATGGTTATACTGGTACTGTTGATAAATGAAATGCTATGGTGGTACTGGTAGTGTTGATAAATGAAATGCTATGGTTATACTGGTACTGTTGATAAATGAAATGCTATGGTGGTACTGGTAGTGTTGATAAATGAAATGCTATGGTGGTACTGGTAGTGTTGATAAATGAAATGCTATGGTGGTACTGGTACTGTTGATAAATGAAATGCTATGGTTATACTGGTACTGTTGATAAATGAAATGCTATGGTGGTACTGGTAGTGTTGATAAATGAAATGCTATGGTTATACTGGTACTGTTGATAAATGAAATGCTATGGTGGTACTGGTAGTGTTGATAAATGAAATGCTATGGTTATACTGGTACTGTTGATAAATGAAATGCTATGGTGGTACTGGTAGTGTTGATAAATGAAATGCTATGGTTATACTGGTAGTGTTGATAAATGAAATGCTATGGTTATACTGGTACTGTTGATAAATGAAATGCTATGGTTATACTGGTACTGTTGATAAATGAAATGCTATGGTGGTACTGGTAGTGTTGATAAATGAAATGCTATGGTTATACTGGTACTGTTGATAAATGAAATGCTATGGTGGTACTGGTAGTGTTGATAAATGAAATGCTATGGTGGTACTGGTACTGTTGATAAATGAAATGCTATGGTTATACTGGTAGTGTTGATAAATGAAATGCTATGGTTATACTGGTATTGTTGATAAATGAAATGCTATGGTTATACTGGTAGTGTTGATAAATGAAATGCTATGGTTATACTGGTATTGTTGATAAATGAAATGCTATGGTTATACTGGTAGTGTTGATAAATGAAATGCTATGGTTATACTGGTATTGTTGATAAATGAAATGCTATGGTTATACTGGTAGTGTTGATAAATGAAATGCTATGGTTATACTGGTATTGTTGATAAATGAAATGCTATGGTTATACTGGTATTGTTGATAAATGAAATGCTATGGTGGTACTGGTACTGTTGATAAATGAAATGCTATGGTGGTACTGGTAGTGTTGATAAATGAAATGCTATGGTTATACTGGTACTGTTGATAAATGAAATGCTATGGTGGTACTGGTAGTGTTGATAAATGAAATGCTATGGTTATACTGGTACTGTTGATAAATGAAATGCTATGGTGGTACTGGTACTGTTGATAAATGAAATGCTATGGTGGTACTGGTACTGTTGATAAATGAAATGCTATGGTTATACTGGTACTGTTGATAAATGAAATGCTATGGTGGTACTGGTAGTGTTGATAAATGAAATGCTATGGTTATACTGGTACTGTTGATAAATGAAATGCTATGGTGGTACTGGTAGTGTTGATAAATGAAATGCTATGGTGGTACTGGTACTGTTGATAAATGAAATGCTATGGTTATACTGGTAGTGTTGATAAATGAAATGCTATGGTGGTACTGGTATTGTTGATAAATGAAATGCTATGGTTATACTGGTAGTGTTGATAAATGAAATGCTATGGTGGTACTGGTAGTGTTGATAAATGAAATGCTATGGTGGTACTGGTAGTGTTGATAAATGAAATGCTATGGTGGTACTGGTATTGTTGATAAATGAAATGCTATGGTGGTACTGGTAGTGTTGATAAATGAAATGCTATGGTGGTACTGGTAGTGTTGATAAATGAAATGCTATGGTGGTACTGGTATTGTTGATAAATGAAATGCTATGGTTATACTGGTAGTGTTGATAAATGAAATGCTATGGTGGTACTGGTATTGTTGATAAATGAAATGCTATGGTTATACTGGTAGTGTTGATAAATGAAATGCTATGGTGGTACTGGTAGTGTTGATAAATGAAATGCTATGGTGGTACTGGTACTGTTGATAAATGAAATGCTATGGTTATACTGGTACTGTTGATAAATGAAATGCTATGGTGGTACTGGTATTGTTGATAAATGAAATGCTATGGTGGTACTGGTATTGTTGATAAATGAAATGCTATGGTTATACTGGTACTGTTGATAAATGAAATGCTATGGTGGTACTGGTAGTGTTGATAAATGAAATGCTATGGTTATACTGGTACTGTTGATAAATGAAATGCTATGGTGGTACTGGTAGTGTTGATAAATGAAATGCTATGGTTATACTGGTACTGTTGATAAATGAAATGCTATGGTGGTACTGGTATTGTTGATAAATGAAATGCTATGGTGGTACTGGTATTGTTGATAAATGAAATGCTATGGTTATACTGGTAGTGTTGATAAATGAAATGCTATGGTTATACTGGTAGTGTTGATAAATGAAATGCTATGGTTATACTGGTAGTGTTGATAAATGAAATGCTATGGTGGTACTGGTATTGTTGATAAATGAAATGCTATGGTGGTACTGGTATTGTTGATAAATGAAATGCTATGGTTATACTGGTACTGTTGATAAATGAAATGCTATGGTTATACTGGTAGTGTTGATAAATGAAATGCTATGGTGGTACTGGTATTGTTGATAAATGAAATGCTATGGTGGTACTGGTATTGTTGATAAATGAAATGCTATGGTTATACTGGTAGTGTTGATAAATGAAATGCTATGGTGGTACTGGTATTGTTGATAAATGAAATGCTATGGTTATACTGGTAGTGTTGATAAATGAAATGCTATGGTGGTACTGGTATTGTTGATAAATGAAATGCTATGGTGGTACTGGTATTGTTGATAAATGAAATGCTATGGTGGTACTGGTATTGTTGATAAATGAAATGCTATGGTGGTACTGGTAGTGTTGATAAATGAAATGCTGTGGTGGTACTGGTATTGTTGATAAATGAAATGCTATGGTGGTACTGGTATTGTTGATAAATGAAATGCTATGGTTATACTGGTAGTGTTGATAAATGAAATGCTATGGTGGTACTGGTATTGTTGATAAATGAAATGCTATGGTGGTACTGGTATTGTTGATAAATGAAATGCTATGGTGGTACTGGTAGTGTTGATAAATGAAATGCTATGGTGGTACTGGTATTGTTGATAAATGAAATGCTATGGTTATACTGGTACTGTTGATAAATGAAATGCTATGGTGGTACTGGTATTGTTGATAAATGAAATGCTATGGTTATACTGGTATTGTTGATAAATGAAATGCTGTGGTGGTACTGGTATTGTTGATAAATGAAATGCTATGGTTATACTGGTAGTGTTGATAAATGAAATGCTATGGTGGTACTGGTAGTGTTGATAAATGAAATGCTATGGTTATACTGGTAGTGTTGATAAATGAAATGCTATGGTTATACTGGTAGTGTTGATAAATGAAATGCTATGGTGGTACTGGTATTGTTGATAAATGAAATGCTATGGTGGTACTGGTAGTGTTGATAAATGAAATGCTATGGTGGTACTGGTATTGTTGATAAATGAAATGCTATGGTGGTACTGGTATTGTTGATAAATGAAATGCTATGGTTATACTGGTAGTGTTGATAAATGAAATGCTATGGTGGTACTGGTAGTGTTGATAAATGAAATGCTATGGTTATACTGGTAGTGTTGATAAATGAAATGCTATGGTTATACTGGTAGTGTTGATAAATGAAATGCTATGGTTATACTGGTAGTGTTGATAAATGAAATGCTATGGTTATACTGGTAGTGTTGATAAATGAAATGCTATGGTGGTACTGGTATTGTTGATAAATGAAATGCTATGGTGGTACTGGTAGTGTTGATAAATGAAATGCTATGGTTATACTGGTAGTGTTGATAAATGAAATGCTATGGTTATACTGGTAGTGTTGATAAATGAAATGCTATGGTTATACTGGTAGTGTTGATAAATGAAATGCTATGGTTATACTGGTAGTGTTGATAAATGAAATGCTATGGTGGTACTGGTATTGTTGATAAATGAAATGCTATGGTGGTACTGGTATTGTTGATAAATGAAATGCTATGGTTATACTGGTAGTGTTGATAAATGAAATGCTATGGTGGTACTGGTATTGTTGATAAATGAAATGCTATGGTGGTACTGGTAGTGTTGATAAATGAAATGCTGTGGTGGTACTGGTATTGTTGATAAATGAAATGCTATGGTTATACTGGTAGTGTTGATAAATGAAATGCTATGGTTATACTGGTAGTGTTGATAAATGAAATGCTATGGTTATACTGGTAGTGTTGATAAATGAAATGCTATGGTTATACTGGTAGTGTTGATAAATGAAATGCTATGGTGGTACTGGTATTGTTGATAAATGAAATGCTATGGTGGTACTGGTATTGTTGATAAATGAAATGCTATGGTTATACTGGTAGTGTTGATAAATGAAATGCTATGGTGGTACTGGTAGTGTTGATAAATGAAATGCTATGGTGGTACTGGTATTGTTGATAAATGAAATGCTATGGTTATACTGGTAGTGTTGATAAATGAAATGCTATGGTGGTACTGGTAGTGTTGATAAATGAAATGCTATGGTGGTACTGGTATTGTTGATAAATGAAATGCTATGGTGGTACTGGTAGTGTTGATAAATGAAATGCTATGGTGGTACTGGTAGTGTTGATAAATGAAATGCTATGGTTATACTGGTATTGTTGATAAATGAAATGCTATGGTGGTACTGGTAGTGTTGATAAATGAAATGCTATGGTGGTACTGGTATTGTTGATAAATGAAATGCTATGGTGGTACTGGTATTGTTGATAAATGAAATGCTATGGTTATACTGGTAGTGTTGATAAATGAAATGCTATGGTGGTACTGGTAGTGTTGATAAATGAAATGCTATGGTGGTACTGGTAGTGTTGATAAATGAAATGCTATGGTGGTACTGGTAGTGTTGATAAATGAAATGCTATGGTGGTACTGGTATTGTTGATAAATGAAATGCTATGGTGGTACTGGTATTGTTGATAAATGAAATGCTATGGTTATACTGGTAGTGTTGATAAATGAAATGCTATGGTGGTACTGGTAGTGTTGATAAATGAAATGCTATGGTGGTACTGGTAGTGTTGATAAATGAAATGCTATGGTGGTACTGGTATTGTTGATAAATGAAATGCTATGGTGGTACTGGTAGTGTTGATAAATGAAATGCTATGGTGGTACTGGTAGTGTTGATAAATGAAATGCTATGGTGGTACTGGTAGTGTTGATAAATGAAATGCTATGGTGGTACTGGTATTGTTGATAAATGAAATGCTATGGTTATACTGGTAGTGTTGATAAATGAAATGCTATGGTGGTACTGGTAGTGTTGATAAATGAAATGCTATGGTTATACTGGTAGTGTTGATAAATGAAATGCTATGGTGGTACTGGTATTGTTGATAAATGAAATGCTATGGTTATACTGGTATTGTTGATAAATGAAATGCTATGGTGGTACTGGTAGTGTTGATAAATGAAATGCTATGGTGGTACTGGTAGTGTTGATAAATGAAATGCTGTGGTTATACTGGTAGTGTTGATAAATGAAATGCTATGGTGGTACTGGTAGTGTTGATAAATGAAATGCTATGGTGGTACTGGTATTGTTGATAAATGAAATGCTATGGTGGTACTGGTAGTGTTGATAAATGAAATGCTATGGTGGTACTGGTAGTGTTGATAAATGAAATGCTATGGTGGTACTGGTATTGTTGATAAATGAAATGCTATGGTGGTACTGGTAGTGTTGATAAATGAAATGCTATGGTTATACTGGTATTGTTGATAAATGAAATGCTATGGTTATACTGGTATTGTTGATAAATGAAATGCTATGGTTATACTGGTAGTGTTGATAAATGAAATGCTATGGTGGTACTGGTATTGTTGATAAATTAAATGCTATGGTGGTACTGGTAGTGTTGATAAATGAAATGCTATGGTTATACTGGTAGTGTTGATAAATGAAATGCTATGGTGGTACTGGTATTGTTGATAAATGAAATGCTGTGGTGGTACTGGTATTGTTGATAAATGAAATGCTATGGTGGTACTGGTATTGTTGATAAATGAAATGCTATGGTGGTACTGGTATTGTTGATAAATGAAATGCTATGGTGGTACTGGTATTGTTGATAAATGAAATGCTATGGTGGTACTGGTATTGTTGATAAATGAAATGCTATGGTGGTACTGGTATTGTTGATAAATGAAATGCTATGGTGGTACTGGTAGTGTTGATAAATGAAATGCTATGGTTATACTGGTAGTGTTGATAAATGAAATGCTATGGTGGTACTGGTAGTGTTGATAAATGAAATGCTATGGTGGTACTGGTAGTGTTGATAAATGAAATGCTATGGTGGTACTGGTATTGTTGATAAATGAAATGCTATGGTGGTACTGGTATTGTTGATAAATGAAATGCTATGGTGGTACTGGTATTGTTGATAAATGAAATGCTATGGTGGTACTGGTAGTGTTGATAAATGAAATGCTATGGTGGTACTGGTAGTGTTGATAAATGAAATGCTATGGTGGTACTGGTATTGTTGATAAATGAAATGCTATGGTGGTACTGGTATTGTTGATAAATGAAATGCTATGGTGATACTGGTAGTGTTGATAAATGAAATGCTATGGTGGTACTGGTATTGTTGATAAATGAAATGCTATGGTGGTACTGGTAGTGTTGATAAATGAAATGCTATGGTGATACTGGTATTGTTGATAAATGAAATGCTATGGTGGTACTGGTATTGTTGATAAATGAAATGCTATGGTGGTACTGGTATTGTTGATAAATGAAATGCTATGGTGGTACTGGTAGTGTTGATAAATGAAATGCTATGGTGGTACTGGTATTGTTGATAAATGAAATGCTATGGTTATACTGGTATTGTTGATAAATGAAATGCTATGGTGGTACTGGTATTGTTGATAAATGAAATGCTATGGTTATACTGGTAGTGTTGATAAATGAAATGCTATGGTTATACTGGTAGTGTTGATAAATGAAATGCTATGGTGGTACTGGTATTGTTGATAAATGAAATGCTATGGTTATACTGGTAGTGTTGATAAATGAAATGTTATGGTGTTACTGGTATTGTTGATAAATGAAATGCTATGGTGGTACTGGTAGTGTTGATAAATGAAATGCTATGGTGGTACTGGTAGTGTTGATAAATGAAATGCTATGGTGGTACTGGTAGTGTTGATAAATGAAATGCTATGGTTATACTGGTATTGTTGATAAATGAAATGCTATGGTGTTACTGGTATTGTTGATAAATGAAATGCTATGGTGATACTGGTAGTACTGATAAATGTTATGGCTACCTTTCCATGAAAGGCCTGGATTTGAACCTACAATCTTCCGATTGATAGCTGTACCCACTAGGCTACCACTGTCCCATTGAAAGACCATATAAAGTAACAGAGTGGGTCACCAGACCTCCTCTGGCATTAACATTAGCACTAAAAATGTGTAAGAGCTTCATTGCAAGTCTTAATATCAACATGCACAACACCAAGAGTCGACGGAGTGGTGTAAAGCACGCTTCCACTGGACCGTGTTGTGAAGAATCACGCTTCTCCAGCTGGACGTCCGATAGACGAGTCTGGGTTTGGTTTGCCAGGAGAACGTTACCTGCCTGGCTGCGTTGTACCATCTGTAAAGCTTGGTGGAGGAGGGATAATGCGATGGGGTTGTTTTTCAGGGATTAGCCTAGGCCCCCTCGAGTTCCAGTATAACAGATTTAATATTGAAAGTGGAGCCAAAAAGGCGTGTCTTAATACTTCTGGTCCCCGAACAACGTCTCATCGTACTGACACGGTTAGCTATCATAGTGGCGTTTCACTTTCGCACAGAGCCCACACTCCACCCATGTGGAATGCCAAGCTCTCGGCTGCGCTGAATGTGAACGCGTGTTGGAAAGCACTGACTGAGACAAGTTCTTTATTGTTACAGCCGGGCTGTGATGTCACAGTAAGTCCACATCAAAGGGGAAGGAGGGGCAAAAGAATGGCATTATCTGTTGGATTTCGTGGCACTGCAAGTGAAGGAGCCGGGCAAGAGGGGCACGCTGGCGTACACACCTACACACACCTACACACACACAAGTACAGGGTGTTAATATGCTGGGCTTTTTTTTAGCAGTTGGCACTTCCATGTTGAGAAGTGTCTTTTAACAGGACCGGCTTAACGCTGCTAAATCTGGAGCCGCCGCTGTTAACTGGGTCGTGCTGCTGCTCCCAGTTTGATGCAATGCACCAGTATGTGGGATACGTTAGGGGCGACCAGAAAAGAGGGCAGATTTTAAAAGTGCTTGATTTGATTCTTCACTGTGCAAAGGTTGTATGAAAAAGTTTAGGCCCCCCCTGGTCAAACAAATCTGCACTGTTATTTTCTATTCAACAAGCTATACAAGATCAAAAAAAAAGTGGACACCCTAATATGACAGCACTTAGTGAGACTGGCTGATTACCCAGCTTGGGGTTATTTTTGTAGCCAGCCAAACGTCTTTCTATTCTTTTCGTCCGCCCTTCTTACACAAACGCTTCTAGTTCTGAGATTTTACATTAGGCATAACATTATGACGTTATTCAGGTGAAGTGAATAACACTGATCTCTTCATCACAGCACCTGTCAGTGGGTGGGATATATTAGGCAGCAAGTGAACATTTTATCCTCAGAGTTGATGTGTTAGAAGCAGGAAAAATGAGCTTCACAAGGGCCAAATTGTGATGGCTAGACGACTGGGTCAGAGCTTCTCCAAAACTGCAGCTCTTGTGGGGTGTCCTGGTCTGCAGTGGTCAGTATCTATCAAAAGTGGTCCAAGCAAGGAACAGCAGTAAACCGGCGACAGGGTCATGGGCGGCCAAGACTCATTAATGCTCGTGTGGTCCATCCATCCTGTCTGCTTCAGGGGCGCCGTACAATGGCTGACCCCGTGCTCTGACCCCAACTTTTAGACAGACTGAGATATGCAGAAAAGGAACAACAGTGGACAGTGACAGCAGTGAAAATGAGGTGTTTAAAAACTCCAGCAGCGCTGCTGTGTCTGATCCACTCATACCAGCACAACACACATTAACACATCACCACCTTTAGTTATTAAACTCACTGTCCATTTTATCAGCTCCACTTACCATATAGAAGCACTTTGTAGTTCTACAATTACTGACTGTAGTCCATTTATTTCTCTGCATGCTTTGTTAGCCCCCTTTCATGCTGTTCTTCAATGCTCAGCACCCCCACAGGACCACCACAGAGCAGGTGTTATTTGGGTGGTGGATCATTCTCAGCACTGCAGTGACACTGACATGGTGGTGGTGTGTTAGTGTGTGTTGTGCTGGTATGAGTGGAGTTTTTAAACACCTCACTGTCACTGCTGGACTGAGAATAGTCCACCAACCAAAAACATCCAGCCAACAGCGCCCCGTGGGCGGCGTCCTATGACCACTGATGAAGGTCTAGAAGATGACCGACTCAAACAGCAGCAATAGACGAGCGATCGTCTCTGACTTTACATCTACAAGATGGACCAACTAGCTAGGAGTGTCTAATAGAGTGGACAGTGAGTGGACACTGTGTTTAAAAACTCCAGCAGCACTGCTGTGTCTGATCCACTCATACCAGCACCTAAATAATACCTGCTCTGTGGTGGTCCTGACCATTGAAGAACAGCATGAAAGAGGGCTAACAAAGCATGTAGAGAAACAGATGGACTACAGTCAGTAATTGTAGAACTACAAAGTACTTCTATATGGTAAGTGGAGCTGATAAAATGGACAGTGTGTGTAAATCTTATACTGTCCTTAAACCTTCTTTCGTAATACACTTAAAGATTCAAATTACACACCTAAAACCTAAACCTAAATTCAAAACACCTAAAGAAAAGAAAAGCATGTGCATAATGCATTGTTAATCAGTTGCTTGAAGACATTTTCTCTTACAGAACAAAGCATTGTGGGGGTTTTTCTCGAGTAACTTTAACCACCTGCATTTATTATCCTTCTCGGTCTAAAAACAAACATGGTTGTTGCAGTTCAAGCAGGCTGGAATCTTGTTTAAACAGACAATAACGTGTGCACTTTCACCTACTGTCAAGCACTTTAACGTACATTTAATCTGCATTTCCACACTGTCCCAACTTTTCCTGATCTGTGCTCGTACGATCCACTTGGAATCAGCTGTCGGCTGCTCTGTGGATCTGAAAGTTATCGGACTCTGTGACCTCGGGTGTATGTGTAAAGTTTGGCAGGAACACTCTCAGTTAAGAGTACACACGGCTCTACTTTTCACCCACACAGCCGAGCTGACACTACCCCAGTGGAACAGGGTGTATCGGAAAAGAGGAACAGAAAGTGAGGCGGGTTATTTTGGGCCTCCTTGCCTCACCGCTATGCTACACACGGTGGGAGGGGGGAACAGGGAGATGTGGGCGCAAAGGCCAGTGTACAACATAGGACTGTCTGTCTGCTTCATGACCCCATGGGCAAAAGTCGGGTATTGGATGTTAGGTAGAATGTATGATATGCTAAACTCTTTATAGACGTTCTCAGCACTGCAGTGACACTGCATGGTGGTGGTGTGTTAGTGTGTGTTGTGCTGGTATGAGTGGATCAGACACAGCAACGCTGCTGGAGTTTTTATTCAACATTTATCAACACTACCAGTACCACCACAGCATTTATCAACACTACCAGTACCACCATAGCATTTCATTTATCAACACTACCAGTATAACCATAGCATTTATCAACACTACCAGTATAACCATAGCATTTATCAACACTACCAGTATAACCACAGCATTTATCAACACTACCAGTATAACCATAGCATTTATCAACACTACCCGTATAACCACAGCATTTATCAACACTACCAGTATAACCATAGCATTTATCAACAATACCAGTATAACCATAGCATTTATCAACACTACCAGTATAACCATAGCATTTATCAACACTACCAGTATAACCATAGCATTTATCAACACTACCAGTATAACCATAGCATTTATCAACAATACCAGTATAACCATAGCATTTATCAACAATACCAGTATAACCATAGCATTTATCAACACTACCAGTATAACCATAGCATTTATCAACAATACCAGTACCACCATAGCATTTCATTTATCAACACTACCAGTATAACCACAGCATTTATCAACACTACCAGTATAACCATAGCATTTATCAACAATACCAGTATAACCATAGCATTTATCAACACTACCAGTATAACCACATCATTTATCAACACTACCAGTATCACCATAGCATTTCATTTATCAACACTACCAGTATAACCATAGCATTTCATTTATCAACACTACCAGTATAACCATAGCATTTATCAACACTACCAGTATAACCATAGCATTTATCAACACTACCAGTATCACCAGCTCTACCATTTATCAGCTCTACTTACCATATAGAAGCACTTTGTAGTTCTACAATTACTGACTGTAGTCCATCTGTTTCTCTACATACTTTTTTTAGCCTGCTTTCACCCTGTTCTTCAATGGTCAGGACCCCTACAGGACCACCACAGAGCAGGTATTATTCGGGTGGTGGATCATTCTCAGCACTGCAGTGACACTGACATGGTGGTGGTGTGTTAGTGTGTGTTGTGCTGGTATGAGTGGATATGACAGCAATGCTGATGGAGTTTTTAAACACCTCACCGTCACTGCTGGACTCCAACCACCTGCGACCTGTGACCACTGATGAAGGTCTAGAAGATGACCGACTCAAACAGCAGCAATAGACGAGCGATCGTCTCTGACTTTACATCTACGAGGTGGACCAACTAGCTAGGAGTGTCTAATAGAGTGGACAGCGAGTGGACACGGTATTTAAAAACTCCAGCAGCGCTGCTGTGTCTGATCCACTCATACCAGCACAACACACACTAACACACCACCATCATGTCAGTGCAGTGCTGAGAATGATCCACCACCTAAATAATACCTGCTCTGTGGGGGTCTTGACCATTGAAGTACAGTCAGTAATTGTATAACTACAAAGTGCTTCTATATGGTAAGTGGAGCTGATAAAATAGACAGTGAGTGTAGAAACAAGGAGGTGGTTTTAATATTAAGGCTGATCGGTGTGTATATATATAGAACTGCCTTCACATCTGTCTGTAAACCCGTCTGTGCTGTGAATTAAGCCAGCTGTGTGCACTGTTCCCCGAGCCACCCGGTTCCAGAGCTCAGTTCTGTTGGACAGCATTCAAACCGGCGTCGGTGACAAAGCCCGAGAGTGTCCACCGCACAGCCAGCACCACAATGCCAGCTGCGTACACTGAAACGTACACTGCGCGCTAAATGCTGCTTCAGTGCTAGCTCAATAGGAGCTGGCTTGCTTATTGTACCCCGTCCACAATAAGCCGTTTCTTCACGTCCAGCCCCGGTACCTCTGTCTTTTTTCCTTTTCCTTTTCGACTCTGGCTCATTCAGTTAGCCACTAAACGCTAACACAGCTCGGGGCATATCCCGTTCATGCATTCTCTCCCGACTTTAGCGCGTCCAATCGCCCGATTACGTCATGGTTCCTCCCCTGCTCTGATCGAGGAGAACTAAGCTGACCCACGCCCCCTCCGACACGTAGGCAGCAGGCGTATGCATCGCTTCACCTACGCTTTGAGTGCACGTGCAGTGTACAACATGACACGCCCACAGGTGACGTCACGGTCCGCGCCGAAAAAAACAAGTATTCTGTGGCGCCAGATCGGCCCGCTAGTTCGCTGTCTGGAACCTCTTTTTTTCCGGCGGAAACACGCGGAACCGGTTCAAAGTCAAGTTCGGGAACCGGAACGGGCTCCGTGCCGCGTCGGTGGAAAAGGGGTAACAATTTCTCAGCACCTTGAGCTGTAACACAAGTTTAAAAGTGAAACAGTGAGGAAAATCCAGCTAAACACAGATACACGTGGAGCTTTGAGAGTGAATCCGATGGTCATTCCACATATTCATATATACACTCGGAGCTCGTTTTACCGCAGCGCTCAAGCCGAACGCTTCTCATGTGAACGCGCCCCGATGTGTCACGGTTGCCGAGAATTCAGGGTAAAATCCGATTGGTTAGAGGTTTCTGTGTCCTTTTGTTTTGCTCACAGTTGCACAAGTGCAAAGTCATCGCCGCCTGCATGAGCTCGGTACAGTGATTTAAAAAAAAGGGAACTCCGACCCGAAGGGACTCCCCACGTCCACAGCAG
Organism: Trichomycterus rosablanca; assembly: GCF_030014385.1. Taxonomy (NCBI): domain Eukaryota; kingdom Metazoa; phylum Chordata; class Actinopteri; order Siluriformes; family Trichomycteridae; genus Trichomycterus; species Trichomycterus rosablanca. The sequence continues at coordinate 8,917,460 of NC_086011.1, forward strand.
AGCGGTAGATTTGGTGCGAGGGAGGTGGTGGGTGTTTCACGCATGGAAAGGCCACTCACATGAGCGATCAAAACATTTGGGACACATGACCATCACATGACTACCTCAAAAATAACATGTCATGCTGCTGACTTTCTGACTTTTTTAATTGAGTGTATTTTATTGAAATGTATCAGGTAGCTTGGAAAGCGCATCAAGATGACAAACACTGTATGGTCAAAAGTATGTGGACACCCGTCCGTATGTTCAATCACTCACTGCTCATCAAATCAATTGCATATTTAGTCATGTTTTACACTCTTCGGTTTGTATCTCCAGTTCACCTCACTTGCACGTCTTCGGACTGTTGGAGGAAACCGGAGCTCCCGGAGGAAACCCACACAGACACGGGGAGAACATGCAAACTTCACACAGAAAGGACCCGATCATCGTCAGTTGGGAATCAAACCCAGGACCTTCTTGCTGTGAGGCGACAGACACCCAATCACTCACTCTCTTTACTGCATATCCAATCCAGTCGGGGAGGGGGGGGGGGGGGGCTATTCAATGGGCGCAAGGCACACAGTAACACCCTGGACGGGACGCCAGTCCATCGCATGGCAGACACACACACACACACACACACACCCATTCACCTATAGGGCAATTCAATGTCTCCAGTTACCTTACTGCATGTTTTTGGACTGTGGGACCATACAGACACAGGGAGAACATGCAAACTCCACCTAGGAATCGAACCCAGGACCTTCTTGCCGTGAGGGGACAGTTCTACCCACCGAGCCACAGTGATGCCCAATTACTCACTCACTTTCTTTACCCCTTATCCAATTGGGGAGGGGGGGTTGGGTGCTGGAGCCTATTCCAGCTTTTCAATGGGCGCAAGGCACACAGTAACACCCCGGACAGGGCGCCAGTCTATCGCAGGGCAGACACACACACACACACACACACACACACACATTCACCTGTAGGACTGTGGGAGGAAACCGGAGCTCCCGGAGGAAACCCACGCAGACATGGGGAGAACATGCAAACTCCACACAGAAAGGACCCGGACCGCCCCACCTGGGAATCGAACCCAGGACCTTCTTGCTGTGAGGCGACCCACCTAGACACTGTGGGTGTTCATCTATAGGGCAATTCAGTGTCTCCAATTAACTAATGTTTTTGGACTGCGGGGCCACACAGACACGGGGAGAACATGCAAAATCCACCTGGGAATCGAACCCAGGACCTTCTTGCTGTGAGGCGACAGTGCTAGCCACCGAGCCACCGTGACGCCCAATCAACTGCATCAGATAAATAACATGCTCATTAAAAGCCCCTCACAAATTCCCACAGACACACTTCAAAATCATGTCGAAAGTCTTAGTAGAGTGGAGACTGTTATTGCTGCAAATGCTTTAGAGGAAAGGAGGAAAAGAAATCGGCTGGTCGGCGCTGAAGGGTGCAAATGCAGCGACCGTTTTGGGAGCGTCCCTCCCAAAGCGTGTTGGGCTACAGTCAGTAATTGTATACCCTCGACGTTCATCCGCATGGCAGGTGTAGATTACATTTAGCGGACGCTTTTATTCAAACCGACTCACAAATGTGACGACACAATTCCAGCAATCCAGGGTTAATGGCCTCGCTCATGGACCCAACCGTCTTGAACCAGCAACCTTCTGATTACTATTCTTTTAATGCATGTGCAACCAGAGAGGCGTGGCTAACCGAAATGCTGTGCTCTCTCTCTCTCTCTCTCTCTCTCTCTCTCTCTCTCTCCGCAGTTACCACCTAATCTTTCGGGCTGGACTGTGCGGCAGCCGCTCGGCCCCCGCGTCCCCCGGCCATGGCGTCCCGCATCGGCCTGCGCCTGCAGCTCATGCGCGACCAGATGCAGCAGGAGGAGCAGCGGGAACGTCAGCGTCACCAGCACCACATGCAGCAGCGTCCGCCCCGGCCACCCGCGCCCGCCATCGACGCCCCCGTACACTTCCAGGCACCGATGGAGGTGCCCGTCGAGGTGCTGAAGGTGAGGATACGTGGTCGTGTGTCCAATGACTAAATGATTCACAGTGTCGGTGCTGTACAACCCCAACAGCCTGGGTTTCATTCCTGATTCTGGTTATCATCACGCACTCACTCACTCACTTTCTGAACCACTTATCCAGTTAGGGTTTGGAGGGGGGGGCGCTGGAGCCTATCCCAGCTTTTCAATGGGCGCAAGGCACACAGTAACACCCTGGACGGGGCGCCACACACACACACACACCTATAGGGCAATTCAGTGTCTCCATTTAACCCTGTGGGAGGAAACCGAAATTCTGTGTCCACGCAGAATTGGGGAGAACACGCCAACTTCGCACACAAAGGACCCGGACCGCCCCGCCTGGGGATCGAACCCAGGACCTTCTTGCTGTGCATATTAGTTCTCTATTAATTAATATTAATAAATACATTAAATAATGCCCATATATGGTACATGCATTTATTCAATTACTCAGTTGAGGGATAAGGGCCTTGCTTCAGGGCCCAACAGTGACCCAACAGTCTCAGGGCTTGAACCAGCGACCTTTTGACTACAAGCCCAGTACCCTAACCCAGCCTCTCAACCAGGGTGCCGCGTGGCTTCGTCAGGGGCGCCGTCAAAAATATTCTGATAGTGATGGGTCGTTCGCGAACGATCCGATTCTATTGAACGGCTCTTTAAAATGAACAAAAGGAACCGAGTCGCGCCTCTGAGTCGCTATATATATATATTTTTATTTCTGCACAGTTCTTATCGGCTGTAATCCACGCATTCCGCTTCGCATCAGTAGAGGGAATCAATCAGTCATAATAATAAGAGCTGTTTATTGTCGAAATTCAAATCCGACAACAGAGAGCGGAGAGCAAACGACACACACACACACAGAGAGAGAGAGAGAGAGAGAGAGAGAGAGAGAGAGAGAGAGAGAGAGAGAGAGACAAACTGATCGTTATTACTACCTCATTACTGTAAATATTGTAATTTTTCATTGTTATTATTTTGCAGTTTTTATTAATATTTTATTCTATTTTCTATTTTTTTTGCACGTTTTGTATATATTTGTTCTTTCTTACTGTTATTTTTATTATTTCTCTCTAACTTGCTTTGGCAATACGAATGTCCTCATTTGTCATGCCAATAAAGCTTCTTTTGAGTTTGAGTTGAGAGAGCCGTAACCGAGCTACAGAAACCCCTTTTCCACCGACGCGGCACAGAGCCCGTTCCGGTTCCCGAACTTGACTTTTTCCACCGGAAAAAATAGGTTCCAGACAGCGAACTAACGGGCCAATCTGGCACCACAGAATACTTGGTTTTTCAGGCAGAACCGTGACGTCCATCTGTGGGCGTGTCATGTTGTACAGCACAGCGACAGCAACATCGGCGTCAGCTGGTGTCTCGTATGCTGCATTTTTATCTTTTAAAGTTCACCTGATTACATTTTGAGCCAGTTTGCCACTGATATTTATAAAGCGCCTTTAAAAAGGTGAACTGTGGTAACTGTGATATTACGTGGTAAACGTGACCCGGACAGAACGAACAACGTTTAACGTGAAAAATAAATCGTGAAGCTTTTTCAACTCCCCGAGCTGCATAAACACACGTGAAGTAAATCCAGCTCCACACAGATACATGTTGTATTTTCGAGTAGATTTGATGGTTATTTCACACAGATGGATGTTCGTGTTGTGGAACTTTAGTGATCTTTCACCGCTCAAGCGGGGAGCTGAGCAGATCGGCTATTTGCGCCGAGAGTCGCGGTGAAACCGAAGCACAAAACGCTTCTCACGTTAATGAACTAAATAAAACAACAACTGCGACAAACGCGTCACGTCTTCTTATCACCGATTGTTAGATCGATGCTTTTTACGTAAAAACAAACATCTGTAACAGCAGCACAAATGCTCGCACATAGTCTACACGCTCCGCCATGATATTACTGCTCTTAACTTTCGTTAAGTAACGCCCACTGTTGATGACGCTGCTTGGTTTTCAAAAACTGGTGGAAACGCAGGTTGGTTCTCTACAGAACACCAAGTTTCAGAGAAACCTGAACAGAACCGGTTCAAGAACCATGGTTCTTTTGGTGGAAAAGGGGTAAGAGAGAACATGCAGAAAAGAAGCAGTGCTCTTAGTATAATGACAAAGAATTGAAAAATAAACTATAAACTTGTTTAATTATGTTAAATCTGATTCGTTCATGGCGCGAACTGAGCTTTCCGAGCCTAAATTACATCAAAAACAAGTACAGGGAGCGACTGAGGGCTCTGGACCAGCAGCTCCGAGTCTTCCTCTCATCCATCCCTGCCAGAATAGGGCGATTGTGTGCATCATCACAGGCTCAGGTTTCCCATTAAAAATAAGTTTTTTTAATACATTTTAGACTGGGGTGACTTGAGATTTTGCATACTTTTAAAGGGTGCCGTGACTGAAAAAAGGTTGAGAAACACTGATCTAACCACTAGTCTTCAACCACCCTATTTGACAGCCACCTGCTCGCTTTGCCGTAGTGAAGTTAAAAATGACCATAGTACCCAGAACTCCATAGTGACAGTGACCAAAAGCACTCCGGGACCCTCCACCATACCTGCTGCGCCACTGTGCCACGCGTCTGTCATTAGCGCGCATGTGTTATCCATTCATCATTAGCAAACGCCTCGTCTCAGATTGAATTGCATTGTGAATACCCTTGCACTTGGCGTCACTTCACTTCACTGCACTTGCTCATTTATTCACACTCACACCTACTGGCATGATTGTTGGAGGTGGGAGACAACAGTGTACCTAATCAGAATCTCACAGAAGCCAAACACGTCTAGTTTTACCCAGTAGGCAAGTGGAACTTACGGCCCGAGTCAGGATTACCACGTCATATCAAACAGTTCGTCTCATCGGAGGCGCTTCAAAAAGGTCAGCGGCAAACTGGGTCAAAGTGCAATCATTTGAAAAATCATGAGCCCTAAGCGGGCAAACTAAGCAGCACTTCCACACTCTATAGGAAACAATGGCACAGCCGGCGTAACGTGTGAGTGCGCCCTAACTCTGAGGTTGGGTGGGTCAAAGGTCAAAGGAATTCCTTGTTGCTGGTGCAATTGCGACCTCTTCTGGCTGGTCGATGACTCATGCACAGAGACGGGTAATAAGGGAGATCAGTGCTTAACTCTCTACACACTATACTGTTCCCAGTATGAACCCACTTTGAGCAGGTGAAAAGAAGCGTTTGGGTAATACACGTGTCAGTTCTCATTGGGGCCGCTCAGGTGGCGCAGCAGTAAAAACACACGCTGGAACCAGAGCTGGGATATCGAATACATCGTATCGAATCACAGCTCTGCCTGCCGGCTGAGGCTGAGCGGCCACGTGAACGACGATTGGCCTGTTGTTCAGATATGGGCGGGACTACATTTACATTACATTTACATTACATTTTCGGCATTTAGCGGACGCCTTTATCCAAAGCGACTTACAGTATAGTGACAGTATACAGTCTGAGCAATTGAGAGTTAAGGGCCTGGCTCAAGGGCCCAGCAGCAGCAACCTGGCAGTGGTGGGGCTTGAACCAGCAAGCTTCTGGTTACTAGTCCAGTACCTTAACCACTAGGCTACGGCTTGCCCGGGACTAAGCCGGATGGGGTCTCTCTCGCCCATGACTGGTGCAATTACGACCTCTGCTGGCTGATTGATGACGCCTGCACAGGGATGGGAAAAGAGTGCTCTCAGGGTGTGTCTCTCCGTACACAACGCTGAGCTGCACTGCACTCGTCAAAGTGCAGGTGATAAGATGCATACTGCATGCTGCCCACGTGTCGGAGGGGGTTCGCTTTGTTCTCCTCAATCAGAGCAGGGATCGGCACTGGTGGAGAGGAAACAAGATGACGCGCTAAAAAGGGAGAAAACGCATAAACAAAAATATATAAAAACACCCTAGCAGGTCTTAAACTCGTCGGTTCGAATCTCAGCTCTGTTACCGGCAGGCTGGGCGCCTACACGAACAACGATCGGCTTGTTGTTTACACAGGGTGGGAGCCGGACGGGACCTCATAACTGATACGGGACCTCTGAACCGCACAGAGACGAGGGATAATGGGGATCAGTGTGTGTGACTCTCCGTGCACGCGGCGTGTCTGAGCCCCACATGAACTCATCTCATCTCGTCAGGTGAAAAGATGCAGTCGGGTACTGCACAGTCAGGAGTGGAGGTCAGCATCAGTACATTGGATACGACTACAAGCGATTTCATTATGTCATGAAGCTCACGAGGTGTTTTGACTGAGAAAAACATCTCGGAGGAAGATAAGCGGCGAGACTGAGACGTCCGATTCTAGAGATTCCAGTTTCTGATCTTATCGAACGAGGAACTGACAGCCCGGCGTCGTTTGCGCACATTTAAATGATCTTACATATTCAAAATGTGCACACTTCCTTTTGCTTTTCTCACTTTTCAAAATTCAGTGAGTGAGAACTAAACTAATTATGATGTTAGAGCTACTTTGCTGTCACTTATGAATGTGCGTTGGAGCTTATAAACAGGACCCCTCCCCCACGAGTGGAATTTTACATCAGATTGCGATCAGCATTTGCTCATTCTATACAGATGATTGCATCTAGGATCTTATGAGTTGTATCTAATGATTATGTAACTTGTGCAACTGCAACTTATATGACCTTGTTTAAATCACACTGGGCTTCATTCATTTATTCATTGTGTGTGCTTCATCCTGGTCACGGTGCGTCTGATTCATTGGCCAAAAGGCGAGAAACATTCCAGACGCGCCGCTCAGGTGGCGCAGCGGTAAAAACACACGCTAGAACACCAGAGCTGGGATCTTGAATACAATTATTTTATTTAATAAATTAATTATTAATATGATTTTTTTATTAATAATTAATTAATAATTGATTTTATATACTAATTTATTTATAATTAATTTTATTTATTTATTTAGAATACATTTTATTTATTTAATTATTTATTTACAATTAATTTTATTAATTTATAATTAATTTTATTCATTTATTAATAATTAATTAATAATTGATTTTATATATTTATTTATTTACAATTAATTTTATTTATTTATAATTTATTTTGTATTTTTTAAGTAATCATTATTTTTTAATTAATAATGAATTTATTAATTATTAATTGTATTTTTTATTAACCTATTTATTTACTTATTAATTTATTAATATGTAATTGTATTTATTTATTCATTTATTCATTGTGTGTGCTTCATCCTGGTCACGGTGCGTCTGATTCATTGGCCGAAAGGCGAGAAACATTCCAGACGCGCCGCTCAGGCTGGAGATCTTGAATACATTGTATCGAGTCTCAGCTCTGCCTGCCGGCTGAACAACGATTGGCCTGTTGTTCATATAGGGGTGGGATATTAAAAGCCAGATAGGGACTCTCTCATAACTAATGCAATTATGACCTCTGCTGGCAGCACAGAGGTCATACAGACTGCATAGGTCATACAGAGGTCATACCTCCGGCACGTACAGACTGCATTTTTCACCTGCACGAGTCGAGTTCATACACTTGTCTGTATACACTGTGTATGGAGGGCCACGCCCCCATCAGCATTATTCCTCAGCCCTGTGCAGGCGCCATCAGTCAGCCAGCAGGGGCCGCAGTCGCACCAGTTATGAGGACACATGACCCGACTTTCTTACCCTCTAACCCTGAACAACAGCCAATCGTTGTTCATGCTGCCGCCCAGCCCAGTCGGAAAGGCAGAGCTGAGATTCGATATGATGTATTCGAAACCTCAACTCTGGTGCGCTAGCGTACTTTACCGCTGCGCCACCTGAGCGGCTAATGCTGAACTAGACTATCCTGAGCAGGGTCTCACAAGCTGGGGTCAGGCACAACATGAATATATTAAACAAAAGCAGGATAGGACCCTGGACATGGCAACTTTACTCACCTACTCACATTGGAGATGATTCGAAGTAGCAAATTCACCTCCTGAATGTTCACACCAAAACGAAAAGCTACATTCATAACTACATTTCAGGAAGTCTGTTATTGTAGTATACAGACCAATACGGTACAGTTAACATTCTAGTGTACAACAATCCTGCACCCGAGAAACGAGACCGCGATTAGCTGCTGCACTCTGAGGCAAACTCAACCTGCTCAGTACACTCTGCTTCGGGTGGGGGGCGTTCGGAGTGTGATGCAGCGATCGACTGAAATGGACAGCACCTAATGAAATATATCAGAAAAAAGGGAATGGGGGAGCCAGTGATTTTTTAAGGGTGGCCGTGACCCCCATAAAAAAAAAAAAAAAACGTTTCTACGATCCCCACAGTGCTGCTGTCCAGATATTCGCTTGTTAAGTGTGACATCACGCGCGACGTTAGGACCATTTCCGGGGCCAAACGAACCTTTAATCGCAAACGCAAACAACTATGGCTAAACCTGTGAACCTTTATATACATATATTGTAAGAGCCATATTGCACTAATTGTAATGTTCTATGTTTATTGTCATAAATATTTTCTGTTTGGTTAAAGAATACTTATTTGAGGTGGAGACTTAGTATTTCAACTATTGATTATTTTTCCTGGTAATCAATGTACGCTGTCATTCATTAGTCCTCTTCGGTGGAGCCTGCGGAGGGTAGAATTGTACTGACTCTATATACGGAAAATATATATCAAATATACGGAAAGAAAGAGATTTTTGATTGTAGTTTTGTTTGCGAACATAGTGAGTTTTTATTTTGTTTTTATAAGACACTTGGATTAATGTATAAGTCAATATAAGAAGAAAGTTAAAATAAATTCTGTTTGTGGAAAACTTAAGGAACTCTGTGTTGCTGTCGTTGGAAATTGGATTTACAAACATTACACGAGTCATAAATGTCTAGTCCTTCTCAATAGCGGTCTGGACGAGAAAAGGTCTTATATATATACAGTGTATCACAAAAGTGAGTACACCCCTCACATTTCTGCAGATATTTAAGTATATCTTTTCATGGGACAACACTGACAAAATGACACTTTGACACAGTGAAAAGTAGTCTGTGTGCAGCTTATATAACAGTGTAAATTTATTCTTCCCTCAAAATAACTCAATATACAGCCATTAATGTCTAAACCACCGGCAACAAAAGTGAGTACACCCCTAAATGTCCAAATTGAGCACTGCTTGTCATTTTCCCTCCAAAATGTCATGTGACTCGTTAGTGTTACTAGGTCTCAGGTGTGCATAGGGAGCAGGTGTGTTCAATTTAGTAGTACAGCTCTCACACTCTCTCACACTGGTCACTGAAAGTTCCAACATGGCACCTCATGGCAAAGAACTCTCTGAGGATCTTAAAAGACGAATTGTTGCGCTACATGAAGATGGCCAAGGCTACAAGAAGATTGCCAACACCCTGAAACTGAGCTGCAGCACAGTGGCCAAGATCATCCAGCGTTTTAAAAGAGCAGGGTCCACTCAGAACAGACCTCGCGTTGGTCGTCCAAAGAAGCTGAGTGCACGTGCTCAGCGTCACATCCAACTGCTGTCTTTGAAAGGTAGGCGCAGGAGTGCTGTCAGCATTGCTGCAGAGATTGAAAAGGTGGGGGGTCAGCCTGTCAGTGCTCAGACCATACGCCGCACACTACATCAAATTGGTCTGCATGGCTGTCACCCCAGAAGGAAGCCTCTTCTGAAGTCTCTACACAAGAAAGCCCGCAAACAGTTTGCTGAAGACATGTCAACAAAGGACATGGATTACTGGAACCATGTCCTATGGTCTGATGAGACCAAGATTAATTTGTTTGGTTCAGATGGTCTCAAGCATGTGTGGCGGCAATCAGGTGAGGAGTACAAAGATAAGTGTGTCATGCCTACAGTCAAGCATGGTGGTGGGAATGCCATGGTCTGGGGCTGCATGAGTGCAGCAGGTGTTGGGGAGTTACATTTCATTGAGGGACACATGAACTCCAATATGTACTGTGAAATACTGAAGCAGAGCATGATCCCCTCCCTCCGGAAACTGGGTCGCAGGGCAGTGTTCCAGCATGATAATGACCCCAAACACACCTCTGAGGGTAAAGGTGATGGACTGGCCAAGCATGTCTCCAGACCTAAACCCAATAGAACATCTTTGGGGCATCCTCAAGCGGAAGGTGGAGGAGCGCAAAGTCTCGAATATCCGCCAGCTCCGTGATGTCGTCATGGAGGAGTGGAAAAGCATTCCAGTGGCAACCTGTGAAGCTCTGGTAAACTCCATGCCCAGGAGAGTTAAGGCAGTTCTGGGAAATAATGGTGGATCCAGAATCTCACATTATTATATGAAATAAAAAAAAAAAAAAGCTTGAAACACGTGTAATGAATATACAATTTGACAGTTTACCTTTTTACATTGAATTATGAACAAAAATATTACTTCATGATATCTAATCGCAAGGAAAGCGGTAAAAAGACAGTTGGGTAGTTTTTTTTTCGACTCGGACCTGTTGAAGCAGTACGGGACACAGCACTGTGGCATATTGAAAATACGAGAGACTCGGCCAACTTGGACCCGGATGTGACGTATCATAAGGTCGACACGTCACCACTTAACAAGCGGATATCATACTATGCACCCTGGTGCCATGTAGCACTCACACCACCCTGCTTTATACAATAATCAGTAATGAGAGCTGGACAATATTAAAAAAAAAAACTCTACTCTAGGATTTTGGAGCGTGTGTGTGGGAATTTGTACCCATTGAATCAAAAAAGCATTCGTGAGGTCAGGCATTGATGGGGATTAGAAACCCTAACTCGTAGCCCACTTTCCAAACCAACACAGAGGCGTTCGTTGCGGTTAAGGTCAAGGACCTGGGCAGGCGACTGGTGTTCCTCCACACCAGACTGGCCTTCACCGAACTAAACTGGTATGCTTATCATTGTCAAATATGTACAAATAATACATTATTGCTATACCAAGGCATGCTTAGGTTACAGCTTTGGTTCCTCTTAGGCTTGGGACAGTGTGGTGCCAGTCACTCTGGATGTCTTTCTGGAACTGTGAGCGTTCTGAGTCATGCCACTTCTAGGAAGCGTTAAGGTTGAGTCACCCAGATGAGTTTTTTTTGGTCCAGGGTAGTCGTACGTCCCACCGTGTCTGAGCAGAGGAATAAAGTAAGGAAGCCCTTGTGGCTATCAGTTGCACTGCGCGTCTGGAATTTCACATTTGGAAGCTAATAGATACTAACACTACCCACAGGCCTGAGTATATCAGCAAACGGCCTTGGTGGCATAGTTTCCTCTTAGTCACTGATATTGTAAAGCAATGCAGCACTAATATTTGATGACTGCAACATTTATTTTGCTTAATATTACTTTTGCTGTAATGTGACAGTGCTACCCACTGAGCAGATTCCCACAGACCTACTCCAACATCTTCCCAAAAGACCAGGCTGTAATAGCCACAAAAGGGCATCTCTATAATATAACTCTGTTCTGTATTAATGGCCATGGAATGTCCAACAAACCTATGGTCAGGTATAAACTTGTGGTCAGTTTCATTGTACTGGCACACATTCCCACAGACCCATTTCAACATCTTCCTAGAAGACCAGGCTGTTATAGCCACAAAAGGACTGAGAAGCAAGGGGTACTGTATATTATAACTCTACATTTTATGGGCACACATTCTCACAGACCTACTCCTTCCCAGAAGACCATTAATAATTAGTTGTAATTATTTATTTATAATTAATTTTATTATTTATTTACAATTATTTTATTTAATTAATTAATTATTAATATTATTTATTTATTAATAATTAATTAATAATTGATTTTATATGCTTATTTATTTATAATTAATTTTATTTATTTATAATTATTTTTATTTATTTAATTATTTATTTATAATTAATTGTATTTATTTATTAATAATGAATTAATAATTGATTTTATATATTTATTTACTTACAATTAATTTTATTTATTTATAATTTATTTTGTATTTATTAAGTAATCGTTATTTTTTTAATTAATTTATTAATTATTAATTTTATTTTTTATTAATCTATTTATTTACTTATTAATTTTTTTATATGTAATTGTATTTATTTATTTCATTATTTATAATTAATTTCATTTATTTATTAACAATCAATTAATTAATTATACATTTTATTCATGTATTTACAGACTCACTCACACTTGGGTAATTCACATACAGCACCATACAACTCCATATCCTACCTACCTACTTATGGCCAGTTTCATTGTATGGGCACACATTCCCACAGACCCATTCCAACATCTTCCTAGAAGACCAGGCTGTTATAGCCACAAAAGGACTGGGAAGCAAGTGGTACTGTATATTATAACTCTACATTAATAACCAAGGAACGTCCAACAAACCAATGGTCAGGTGTCCATATACTTATGGCCAGTTGATTTAATCCACTATATCAAACATATGTGGTGCTATGCTATACAGCAAAGTAGTGACCTGTGTACATTTGTACTTGAAAGAACGAGGCCAGACTGGCCAGGCATCCCAGGCGCCCCCTAGGGCTGAGCGATTTGACCTTTAAATTATTATTACAGTGCTTTGTGTTTACAGAGGTCGTGTTCCAAATACAGCCTAGATCACTTCCCCTAGACTCTATATATATACACTACTAAGTACACATAAATTAAGACTCATGTAGTGAAGAAAAACAGAATTTTAAAATTTGTACTATTGCACCTCAGTCTCCGCTGGCCAGGTGATAACATGGATCTAAAGAGCCTCATGTGGAAGTAAGTGTGAATGAGTCTGTGTGCCCTACAACAGACTGGCACCCTGTCACTTTGAACCCACAGCAACCCTGACCAGGATGAAGCAAGAACTATGAATACATGAACTTTTCTCCACCAGGTCTCACCTATCAAGAATACAGAAATGCAGGTTTTTGTTTTTAAACGTCAGAAATGGCTTCATCCTGATCAGGGTTGCAGTGGGACTGGAGCCTCCCTGTAAACAGTAGGCAGAATAACCTTGTGGCAACAGTTTGGGGAAGGACAGAACCTTCTCTGTTTTAGTATGGCAGTATCCAGTGGCCTGAACCCCAATGAACACCTTTGCACTTTTCTCTTCATTATATGGGCACACATTCCCACAGACCCACTCCAAAATTTTATCAGAGGATCAGACTGTTATGGCTGCAAAACAGCAAAAAGGCAAAAATGCACTTTGAACAGAATCATCAAACCATTTATTAATTCATTGATTCACTGATTAATTAATTATTTTATGTATTTATTTATTAATAATTAATTGTATTTATTTATTTTTAATTATTTGTATTTATTTATTATTAATTGTATTCATTTATATATTTATGTATAATTATTTGTATTAATTAATGATTAATTTTATTTAGTCATAATTAATATTTATTTATTAATAATGAATTCATAAATAATTAATTTTATTTATTTATTAATAATTAATTTATTAATTAATGATTTTATTTATTTATTAATGATTAATTAATTATTACTTTCATTTATTCACAAATAATTTTATTTATTTATTAATGATTAATTAATTATAACTTTTATTTATTCACAATTAATTTTATTTATTTATTATGATTAATTAATTATAACTTATTTATTTACAATTAATTTTATTTATTTATTAATGATTAATTAATTATTACTTTTATTTATTTACAATTAATTTTATTAATTTATTAATGATTAATTAATTATTACTTTTATTTATTCACAATTAATTTTATTTATTTATTTATTAATAATTAATTAATAATTAGTTTTATTTATTTATAATTCGTTTTATTTATTTATTAATATTTAATTTTATTTATTTATTTATAATAGTATTTATTTATTAATCATTAATTTATTAATCATTAATTTTATTTATTTATGAATAATTTAATCATTATTAAATAATTTTATTAATTTATTTACTGACTCACCCACACTTGGGCAATTCACATACAGCACCGTACAACTTCATATCCATACTACCTGCCGCACCACTCTGACGCCTATTCTGTTCAACTATTTCCCTCTTCTAAATGCCCTGCCACGCCCCTTTCCCATGACTTCTACACTTCAATGTCCGTCTCTTGTCCCGGCAGGTACAGACCCACCTGGAGAACCCCACCGACTACCACATCCGTCAGTCTCAGAAGCAGCAGGTGAAGGAATACCTCTCCAGCACCTTTGGCGCCAAGCAGGCCGTCCACGCCATGACCGGGCTGGTCCACCCCTCTCCACCCGGCATGGCACCGTGCCACACATCTGGCACTGTGCCACCCTTGCCCTCGCCCTGCGCAACACAGCTGGTCAAATCTGCAGGCAACAGTGCCCCCAACAGTCCCATGGCCATGCTCAACATCAGCTGCAACCAGGAGAAAGAGGTACAATTTTATCCGTTCTTTGATTTTATTAAATGCAGCAACATTTTAGGGAAGGCCCTTTCCTGTTCCAGCATCACTCGCTTTCTTTACCAGGAACAGTGCCCAGCTATACAAATGCTCTTATGACTGATTGGGCACAAATCCCCATAGGCATACTTTAAAGTCTTCAAAGAAGCCCTCTCAGAAGAGTGGTGGTTGTTATAGCTCTAATCTATGTCATTAGGTATTTTAATACAATTTGGTTTGGTCACATGGGGTCTGTCCAAAAACCTAGTGAGCTGCCTTGCTGCCTACTGCCTACCTAGGCAGCTGTCTAAGTAGAGAGGATTCTAATAAGACAGATACCACAGTTAGCCTTAGGTCATTCAAACCAATCATGTCTGTGTAAATGGCCGACCATAAGCATTTGAACTCTGGAAACCTGGTAGGATTCGAACCCAGGATCTCAGCCGAGCTGAACTAGCATATTATGAGTTATATACAGGTAAAACAAGTCTGACTGGTACACTTGTACAAATCAGTGTTGGTCTGATAGTTGTTACTGAGAAAACACTGGGCTGAATTCAGCAGATATGTATAGACACAAGACCTAAGAGACCTAAGGGGTTCTCAGAGCAACCATGGTGAGTACCTACCAACAGCGGTCAGAGAAGGCACAACAATCCACCGCCTACAGGTTGTTTGCCGCCAAGACTCATTGATGCCAGAGGACATGGAGGCTAAGTGTGGTACAGACAAACAAAATTGATACCTCTTGTTTGCTCTTTGTAGTGACTACCAATGATTTTTGTAGTCACACAGTGGGTCCAGTTTTCAGGAAAAAAGGACCCACTGTGACCCTGACCAGTGTAAATTAGTGGTAAAACATAAAAATGTTCGGTCTTCCGGGCAGCATGGTGGCTAAGTGGGTAGCACTGTCGCCTCACAGCAAGAAGGTCCTGGGTTCGATCCATAACATTAAAACCACCTCCTTGTTTCTAACCTCACTGTCCATTTTATCAGCTCCCCTTACCATATAGAAGCACTTAGTAGTGCTACAATTACTGACTGTAGTCCATCTGTTTCTCTGCATGCTTTGTTAGCCCCCTTTCATGCTGTTCTTTAATGGTCAGGACCACCACAGAGCAGGTATTATTTAGGTGGTGGATCATCCTCAGCACTGCACTGACACTGACATGGTGGTGGTGGTGGTGTGTTAGTGTGTGTTGTGCTGGTATGAGTGGATCAGACACAGCAGCGCTGCTGGAGTTTTTAAATACCGTGTCCACTCACTGTCCACTCTATTAGACACTCCTACCTAGTTGGTCCACCTCGTAGATGTAAAGTCAGAGACGGTCGCTCGTCTATTGCTGCTGTTTGAGTCGGTCATCTTGTAGACCTTCATCAGTGGTCACATGACGCTGCCCACGGGGCGCTGTTGGCTACATATTTTCGGTTGGTGGACTATTCTCAGTCCAGCAGTGACATTGAGGTGTTTTAAAAACTCCAGCAGCGCTGCTGTGTCTGATCCACTCATACCAGCACAACACACACTAACACACCACCACCATGTCGGTGTCACTGCAGTGCTAAGAATGATCCACCACCTAAAAAATACCTGCTCTGTGGTGGTCCTGTGGGGCTAACAAAGCATGCAGAGAAACAGATGAACTACAGTCAGTAATTGTAGAACTACAAAGTGCTCCTATATGGAAAGTGGAGCTGATAAAATGGACAGTGAGTGTAGAAACAAGGAGGTGGTTTTAATGTTAAGTACATTTCTCTTATTCATCAGCGCAGCAGGTTTGTTTTTCAGTGCTCAAAGTTTATTTCAAAGTTCAGCACTCGCCGTTCACACACTCATCTCTGAATCTTCACCGTCTTTTCTTCATTCCCCACTGTTTTTATGTAACCTAAAGGTCAGAATGTTAACTAGGCGAACTCAGTTTTCACTGGAGTTTAAGTGGCCAATTATGGCCGTGCTGGTGTAATTAGAGATTAAAGAGTGACAGGGAAAGAAGAGAAGCCGGAATGACCTTTTGAACTCGGCAGACTTTGCTCTTTTTCTCCTTTATATCTGTAATACAATGAGCTGAATATGTGGCTTTATTCAAGCATATGAGCAAAGTCTTCACATCTTAGGCTATATGTGAGTAAATAGATCATTCGCTTTTAATTCCAGTACACATTCATTACTCAGAATTGCTTTTACTAGGCAGTTTGTTTAGCGTGGTGCTGGAGTGGTGCAGTGGTAAATTACACTCGCTCACTACTGCTGGGATCCAGGGTTCAAATCCCTATCGACTATGTACAGGCATGATTGGCTATGTCTAAGGGGATGGGTGAGGCCCTGCGATGGATTGCTGCAAATATTGCGAAATATAAATCCTATCCTAATGAAATGAAACTTGTTTGGTCTTTCTTTGTGACTACTATTGATTTTTATAGTCACAGTGAATCCAGTTTTCAGGAAAAAAGGACCCACTGAAACCCTGACCAGGATAAACTGGTGGTAAAACATACAAGTGAAGTAAAAATCCAAATGAAGTGAAATTTGCTTAGTGTTTGTCGTGACTACCAATGATTTTTGTAGTGACTACCAATGATTGTGATCCGGTTTTTAGGAAGAAAGGACCCACTGAGACCCTGACCAGGATAAACTGGTGGTAAAACATACAGTGTATCACAAAAGTGAGTACACCCCTTACATTTCTGCAGATATTTAAGTATATCTTTTCATGGGACAACACTGACAAAATGACACTTTGACACAATGAAAAGTAGTCTGTGTGCAGCTTATATAACAGTGTAAATTTATTCTTCCCTCAAAATAACTCAATATACAGCCATTAATGTCTAAACCACCGGCAACAAAAGTGAGTACACCCCTAAGAGACTACACCCCTAAATGTCCAAATTGAGCACTGCTTGTCATTTTCCCTCCAAAATGTCATGTGATTTGTTAGTGTTACTAGGTCTCAGGTGTGCATAGGGAGCAGGTGTGTTCAATTTAGTAGTACAGCTCTCACACTCTCTCATACTGGTCACTGAAAGTTCCAACATGGCACCTCATGGCAAAGAACTCTCTGAGGATCTTAAAAGACGAATTGTTGCGCTACATGAAGATGGCCAAGGCTACAAGAAGATTGCCAACACCCTGAAACTGAGCTGCAGCACAGTGGCCAAGATCATCCAGCGTTTTAAAAGAGCAGGGTCCACTCAGAACAGACCTCGCGTCGGTCGTCCAAAGAAGCTGAGCGCACGTGCTCAGCGTCACATCCAACTGCTGTCTTTGAAAGATAGGCGCAGGAGTGCTGTCAGCATTGCTGCAGAGATTGAAAAGGTGGGGGGTCAGCCTGTCAGTGCTCAGACCATACGCCGCACACTACATCAAATTGGTCTGCATAGCTGTCACCCCAGAAGGAAGCCTCTTCTGAAGTCTCTACAAAAGAAAGCCCGCAAACAGTTTGCTGAAGACATGTCAACAAAGGACATGGATTACTGGAACCATGTCCTATGGTCTGATGAGACCAAGATTAATTTGTTTGGTTCAGATGGTCTCAAGCATGTGTGGCGGCAATCAGGTGAGGAGTACAAAGATAAGTGTGTCATGCCTACAGTCAAGCATGGTGGTGGGAATGCCATGGTCTGGGGCTGCATGAGTGCAGCAGGTGTTGGGGAGTTACATTTCATTGAGGGACACATGAACTCCAATATGTACTGTGAAATACTGAAGCAGAGCATGATCCCCTCCCTCCGGAAACTGGGTCGCAGGGCAGTGTTCCAGCATGATAATGACCCCAAACACACCTCTAAGACGACCACTGCTTTATTGAAGAGGCTGAGGGTAAAGGTGATAGACTGGCCAAGCATGTCTCCAGACCTAAACCCAATAGAACATCTTTGGGGCATCCTCAAGCGGAAGGTGGAGGAGCGCAAAGTCTCGAATATCCGCCAGCTCCGTGATGTCGTCATGGAGGAGTGGAAAAGCATTCCAGTGGCAACCTGTGAAGCTCTGGTAAACTCCATGCCCAGGAGAGTTAAGGCAGTTCTGGGAAATAATGGTGGCCACACAAAATATTGACACTTCAGGAACTTTCACTAAGGGGTGTACTCACTTTTGTTGCCGGTGGTTTAGACATTAATGGCTGTATATTGAGTTATTTTGAGGGAAGAATAAATTTACACTGTTATATAAGCTGCACACAGACTACTTTTCATTGTGTCAAAGTGTCATTTTGTCAGTGTTGTCCCATGAAAAGATATACTTAAATATCTGCAGAAATGTGAGGGGTGTACTCACTTTTGTGATACACTGTACAAGTAAAATAAAAATCCAAATGAAAGTCAACTTTTTTGGTGTTTGTCGTAACTACCAATGATTTTGGTTGTCACACAGTGGGTCTAGTTTTAAGTAAAACAGGACCCCCTGTGATTTTGGTCTGGTTTTGAGGGGGGGAAAAAGGACCCACTGTGACCCTGACCAGGATAAACTAGTGATAAAACATACAAATCAAACAAAAATCCAAATTACATGAAATTTGTTTGGTCTTTGTCGTGACTACCACTGATCTTTGTAATGGCCATCAATGATTTTGGTCTGGTTTTCAGGAATAAAGGGACCCACTGTGACCCTGACCAGGATGAACTGGTGGTAAAACATACAAGTGAAATAAAAATCCCATCCTAATGAAATGAAACTTGTTTGGTCTTTGTCGTGACTACCAATGATTTTGGTTGTCACACATTGGGTCTGGTTGTCACACAGTGGGTCTTGGTTGTCAGTAAAACAGGACCCACTGTGACCCTGACCAGGATAAACTGGTGGTAAAACATACAAATGAAACAAAAATTGAAATGAAAATTGTTTGGTCTTTGTCGTGACTTCCAGTGGTTTTGTATGTCACACAGTGGGTCTAGTTTTTAGTACAACAGGACCCACTGAGACCCTGACCAGGATAAACTAGTGGTAAAACATTAAAATGAAATAGAAATTGAAATGAAATGAAACTTGTTTGCTCTTTGTAGTGACTACTAATGATTTTTGTAGTCACACAGTGGAGTTCGGTTGTCAGGAAAAAAGGACCCACAGAGACCCTGACCAGGATAAATGGGCAGTAACACATAAAAATGAAATTAAAATCTAAATAAAAAGGAAACTTGTTTGGTCTTTGTCGTGACCAATGATTTCTGTAGTGACTACCAATGATTTTGGTCCGTTTTTTAGGAAGAAAGGACCCACTGTGACCCTGACCAGGATGAACTGGTGGTAAAACATACAAGTGAAATAAAAATCCCATCCTAATGAAATGAAGCTTGTTTGGTCTTTGTCGTGACTACCAATGATTTTGGTTGTCACACAGTGGGTCTGGTTGTCACACAGTGGGTCTTGGTTGTCAGTAAAACAGGACCCACTGTGACCCTGACCAGGATAAACAGGTGGTTAAACAGTGTTTGTCGTAATTACCAATGCTGTATTAATTAGCATCAGTAGTTAGCACTGAGTTTCTATATATACACATGCCCTAATGTGCTTGGGTGGTGCAGCGGTCTATTACGTCAGCCCACCACCCCTGAGATCTGGGTTCGAACCTCAGCCGACATGATCGGCTCCGTCCGAGAGGACTGGCGCCCGGTCCAGGTTATTCCTGTCTTGCGCCCAGTGATCCCGGGTCCCAGCACGCCCCCGAAGAGGAACAGCGGTGGTTGAAAATGAAATGCATTCTGTGCTTGTTTTGGGCAGATGGAGGACGTCATCGATGACATCATCAGCATGCAGTCCAGCTACGATGACATCCAGAATTACGTCGACCCCATAGTGCAAATGCCAAACACAGTAAGTAACGCTGATCATCACTTATACACACTGTTTACACCCCATTACTAACGGGGGGGGGGGGTCAGGGGTCTCTACAAATATCCAAATATACACTGATCATCCATAATATTGTTTCTACACTCACTGTCCATTTCATCAGCTCCACTTACCATATAGAACCACTTTGTAGTTCTACAATTACTGACTGTAGTCCATCTGTTTCTCTACATACTTTTTTTGCCTGCTTTTACCCTGTTCTTTAATAATCAGGACCCCCCACAGGACCACTACAGAGCAGGTATTATTTAGGTTGTGGATCATTCTCAGCACTGCAGTGACACCGACATGGTGGTGGTGTGTTAGTGTGTGTTGTGCTGGTATGAGTGGATCCACTCACTGTCCACTCTATCAGACACTCCTACCTAGTTGGTCCACCTTGTAGACGTAACGTCAGAGACGATCGCTCATCTATTGCTGCTGTTTGAGTCGGTCATCTTGTAGACCTTCATCAGTGGTCACAGGACGCTGCCCACGGGGCACTGTTGACTAGATATTTTCGGTTGGTGGACTATTCTCAGTCCAGCAGTGACGGTGAGACAGTGTCTGATCCACTCACACCAGCACAACACACACTAACACACCACCACTATGTAAACCACCCAAATAATACCTGCTCTGTGGTGGTCCTGGAGAGACCCGACCATTGAAGAACAGCATGAAAGCGGGCTAACAAAGCATGCAGAGAAGCAGATGGGCTACAGTCAGTAATTGTAGAACTACAAAGTGCTCCTATATGGTAAGTGGAGCTGATCAAATGCACGGTCCGATCCAGATCGCCGAAGAGGTCAACGCTGGTTCGGATAGAAAGGTGTCCGAATACACAGTGCACCACAGCAAAAGGGGGGCCGACACAATATTAGGAAGGTGGTCATAATGTTATGCCTGATCTGGGTATATTTGGTGTTTTAGGAAATCAGGACCTTTAAATCTTTCCGTCTTTTTAGCCCGTTCAGCCCTTAACGTAAGAAATGAACTCTTAAGTCATCAGTCGGTGCTATTTTTGAACCGTGTGCCCCCTCTGTCGTGGCCTAGAGAAGTCATTCTGTCGAGTCACATGTTGACAAGTTGTTATCAGGCTTACAGGAAAGAAAAGCGTCTTTGTTGATCATTTCAGCACGTCTGATTGTAACAAACAGAACTGTCCTCCTCCTAGAACTGTGATGTAATACAGCGTTGTTTAAAAAAACAACTTATATCAACCGAGATACAAGTACGAGGCCTGTGGATATAATAAATATAAATCCTGATCCAGACCTGGCGTGAATTTAAGAATCGCTGTTTTATGTGACCATAGCTAGAAAGCAAACGACCGCACATTAACAATTAAGCTCCATCCAGTTAGAGTTCAACCTGTTTACGAGCTGGGGATTGGGCCGGCCGAGCAGAAGGAGGTGAGCACGTTTTAAGGAGGGAGGAATACGGGGGGGGTAGAATAAGGCTGAAAGTCCAGATGGGGGAAAGTTCACGGTTTAGTGGCGAGGAGAAAGCAGGATAGGGTCAGTCCCGGTTCACTAGAGGTTAGTCGCTCCTCGGCAGCTATGAGAGACTCGGCGGCCAGCATGAAGGACGTGAACAAGACGTACGCCATCGTGGAGGTAATCGACGGTGAAAAAATACAGCTGGTAAGACAGCTGCTTACTGTGTTTATACTTCTGATAGGCTGAAAGGTGTCGGGTCCTAAACCGGCTCTGTGTTTTGACACACAATTTGCTGCAAATGCTACACAGTGTTTCTTTGTGGTGATTATTGTGTCCGGACTTTAGAAATGACCTCCTTATAGAAGCTGAATTCTTTTAACGTCATGTTTTACACTTTGGTTACATTCATGACAGGAACGGTAGTTATCAGTTCGCAAGGTTATATCCAACACAGTCATGGACAATTTAGTGTCTGCAATTCACCTCACTTGCACGTCTTTGGACTGTGGGAGGAAACCGGAGCAGCCGGAGGAAACCCACGCGGACACGGGGAGAACATGCAAACAGGACCTTCTTGTTGTGAGGCGACAGTGCTACCCACTTAGCCACCGTGCCGCCCTGCTTTATGTCATGTAAGTGTATTATAATCATATATAATACACTTTAAGATTAATGAAGTATATATCTGTCTGTCTATTTATCAACCTGTCTATCCGTCAGTCTTTATCTTCCTATCAACCTGTCTGTCTGTCTCTGTCGATTTATCTGTCTATCAATCTGTCTGTCTACACGTTTATGTCTGTCTGTCTATCTGTCTGTCTGTCTGTCTGCCTGCATGTCTATCTATCTATCTATCTATCTATCTATCTATCTATCTATCTATCTATCTATCTATCTGCATGTCTGTCTGTCTGCCCACATGTCTGTCTGTCTATTTATCTATCTATCTGTCTGCCTATCTATTTGTTTATCTTTCTGTCTGTCTGTATGTTTATCTGTCTGTCTGTCTCTCCCATCTATCTACCTGTCTATCTGTCTATCTGCCTATTTATCTATCAACCTGTCTGTCTGTATGCCTATCTATCTGTCTGACTGTCTGTCTGCCTGTCGATCTGTCTGTATGCCTGTCTATCTGTTCGTCTATCTATCTGTCTATCAACCTGTCTGTTTATCTGTTTCATCTGTCTATCCGTCTATCTGTCTGTCTGTATGCCTGTTTTTCTGCCTGCCTGCCTATCTCTGTCTATTCCATCCATCCATCCATCCATCCATCCATCCATCCATCCATCCATCCATCCATCCATCCATCCATCTATCTATCTGTCCGCCCGCCTGTCTGTTTGTCTATCTAATATTACCAACACTGAGATCCAGGATCTGAATCCCTAGTAGAATGAATGAGGTCCCGAGATGAACTGGCATCCAGTTTCTGGGGAACTCACTCCCACTGGGACCCTGACCAGGATATAACCGATATATTTCAGTCTGTAGATTAATAATGAAGAAAGGATTTGGTTTTAACCCGCTTGACCTGCTTTTAACAGAAAGTAGTGCTGGTGCTGCACAGCTTCGGGTACTCTGGTTCGATTCTCGGCTGTCCACGTTTACAGTTACGTTTTTAGCATTTAGCAGACACTGTTATCCATGACTTACAGTACTGTGACGGTATATTGTTTAAGCAATTGAGGGTTAGGGCCTTGCGTAAGGGCCCAACAGTGACAACCTGGCAGTGGTGGGGCTTGAACCAGCGACCGACCTCTCCAGGTACTCAGTTTTTCTGGTAGTATGTGGACCACTCAGGTCAAGCCCAGTCCGGCCTGGCCCAGTGTTTTCAGGCCCCACACCCACCACAACACTGACCAGGGTAAAGCGATTACAAAAGATACGTGCACAAGTCATCATGTTATGCTCTCAGCTCTGGGAACCGCAAGCAAATCATAACAAAACTTGTGTTTGCTGATCCTCTGTGACCTCCCCGTGCACTAGTTAGGAATTGATCTGCTTTTCTTATTGATCAGGCTGCTCAGACTCAATTTCCTGTTGTCAGGATTCATCTTTGCTACAGTTAATGGAATGTGTATCTGTGTGAATGAGTGTCGGAGGCAGGGTTAGGGTGGATTTTCAGGCTTTTAGTAGTTAAAAAATGGACATTACAGGAACCACGGCAATTATTTAATATCAGATTCTATTAAAAATGTAAAGTATAGTTACAGTAGATTTGAAGATTAGGGGTTTTCGGGTCATTACTGCAATTTATTGCCTTTCGGGTCACATATCATTCATTATAACTGTGTCAGTGAACGAACAGAATACACAGGTTACCACGGAGAACGTTTAAAAGCGCTAAGCGGAACGCTTTCCTCCACATATGAGCATGGAAACTGAATCACTGAGTCAGAAACGACTCTCTTCACACAACTCCGATTCAGAGATTCAGATGTATGAACCAATCAGAACTTCGAATTTCAAGCTCTCTCTTCATTGGTTGTTGTATAATTGACAGACACGCTTTCATTATTAAATGACAGCAAATCATGATCAAATATTAAACGTTTTCGGGGTTTTTTGATGCTCATTTATTTGAAGTAGGGCTGAAACGATTCCTCGAGTAATTCGATTACTAAAAATGATCGATTCAAATTTTTCGCATCGAGGAATCGTTTATTCCATACACCGATACCTAGCTCACGGTGTTCCGCACGGGACACGCGTTTACGCTGTGTTCAGGTGACGCGAGGAAGCCCCAGGGCTGCGTCCCAAATCTCTCAATTAAACAGTACCTAACAGGACTTAATCCGGGTACTTTTCACCTGTTTGTACACACTCGTACTGTTCAGTATGTAGTAGCGATATATATATATACAGTGTATCACAAAAGTGAGTACACCCCTCACATTTCTGCAGATATTTAAGTATATCTTTTCATGGGACAACACTGACAAAATGACACTTTGACACAATGAAAAGTAGTCTGTGTGCAGCTTATATAACAGTGTAAATTTATTCTTCCCTCAAAATAACTCAATATACAGCCATTAATGTCTAAACCACCGGCAACAAAAGTGAGTACACCCCTAAGAGACTACACCCCTAAATGTCCAAATTGAGCACTGCTTGTCATTTTCCCTCCAAAATGTCATGTGATTTCTTAGTGTTACTAGGTCTCAGGTGTGCATAGGGAGCAGGTGTGTTCAATTTAGTAGTACAGCTCTCACACTCTCTCATACTGGTCACTGAAAGTTCCAACATGGCACCTCATGGCAAAGAACTCTCTGAGGATCTTAAAAGACGAATTGTTGCGCTACATGAAGATGGCCAAGGCTACAAGAAGATTGCCAACACCCTGAAACTGAGCTGCAGCACAGTGGCCAAGATCATCCAGCGTTTTAAAAGAGCAGGGTCCACTCAGAACAGACCTCGCGTTGGTCGTCCAAAGAAGCTGAGTGCACGTGCTCAGCGTCACATCCAACTGCTGTCTTTGAAAGATAGGCGCAGGAGTGCTGTCAGCATTGCTGCAGAGATTGAAAAGGTGGGGGGTCAGCCTGTCAGTGCTCAGACCATACGCCGCACACTACATCAAATTGGTCTGCATGGCTGTCACCCCAGAAGGAAGCCTTTTCTGAAGTGTCTACACAAGAAAGCCCGCAAACAGTTTGCTGAAGACATGTCAACAAAGGACATGGATTACCGGAACCATGTCCTATGGTCTAATGAGACCAAGATTAATTTGTTTGGTTCAGATGGTCTCAAGCATGTGTGGCGGCAATCAGGTGAGGAGTACAAAGAAAAGTGTGTCATGCCTACAGTCAAGCATGGTGGTGGGAATGCCATGGTCTGGGGCTGCATGAGTGCAGCAGGTGTTGGGGAGTTACATTTCATTGAGAGACACATGAACTCCAATATGTACTGTGAAATACTGAAGCAGAGCATGATCCCCTCCCTCCTGAAACTGGGTCGCAGGTCAGTGTTCCAGCATGATAATGACCCCAAACACACCTCTAAGACGACCACTGCTTTATTGAAGAGGCTGAGGGTAAAGGTGATGGACTGGCCAAGCATGTCTCCAGACCTAAACCCAATAGAACATCTTTGGGGCATCCTCAAGCGGAAGGTGGAGGAGCGCAAAGTCTCGAATATCCGCCAGCTCCGTGATGTCGTCATGGAGGAGTGGAAAAGCATTCCAGTGGCAACCTGTGAAGCTCTGGTAAACTCCATGCCCAGGAGAGTTAAGGCAGTTCTGGAAAATAATGGTGGCCACACAAAATATTGACACTTCAGGAACTTTCACTAAGGGGTGTACTCACTTTTGTTGCCGGTGGTTTAGACATTAATGGCTGTATATTGAGTTATTTTGAGGGAAGAATAAATTTACACTGTTATATAAGCTGCACACAGACTACTTTTCATTGTGTCAAAGTGTCATTTTGTCAGTGTTGTCCCATGAAAAGATATACTTAAATATCTGCAGAAATGTGAGGGGTGTACTCACTTTTGTGATACACTGTACATATACAGTACATATATATACTGTATATGTGTGTGTGTGTGTATGTGTATATATATATATATATATATATATATATATATATATATATATATATATATACTGTATATATATATACAGTCCCCTCCAAAAGTATTGGAACAGTGAGGCCAATCCCTTTATTTTTGCTGTAGACTGAAAACATTTGGGTTTGACATTAAAAGATGAATATGAGACAAAAGATCAACATTTCAGCTTTTATTTCCAGGTATTTACATCTGGAT
This sequence comes from Trichomycterus rosablanca, assembly GCF_030014385.1. Lineage (NCBI taxonomy): Eukaryota > Metazoa > Chordata > Actinopteri > Siluriformes > Trichomycteridae > Trichomycterus > Trichomycterus rosablanca. Next base: position 8,943,891 of record NC_086011.1, read on the forward strand.
CTGATACACAGTTCAGAAGATAGCACCTTTTGTCTGAACCCACCCATTTTTCTTGTGAGCAAAAGTATTGGAACAGGTGACTGTCGGGTGTGTTTTGTTGCCCAGGTGTGTCCTGTTACATTGATTATTTAAACAATAAATAGCGCTGATTGTCTGTGCTCACAAGAAAAATGGGTGGGTTTAGACAAAAGGTGCTATCTTCTGAACTGTGTATCAGATCCAGATGTAAATACCTATATATATATATAAACAAAAGTATTTCTTATCCGATTACTCGATTAATCGCTGGAATAATCAATAGAATACTCGATTACAAAAATAATCGATAGTTGCAGCCCTAATTTGAAGTGAAACGGACAGTATAAATGTGATCGTGAGATTCTGCTGGTTTGTTTAATATAAATGTTGTCGATATTAATACAAATACAGCCTTATAATAATACAAAATATAAACACTGTATTTAGTCAGAATTGATCAGAACTACAATGTTTTGTGTTTTTAAGACTTATAAACAATATAAGGTAAAATACGAGCAGTGGCCTGCCATTGAACTTTAAGTTTACATTATATCGTATGGTATATCACCACTTCTCAAAAGCTTATGGAGATATCAAGTTTCCTAGCCATAGCACACAGCCCTGCTGGAAGTGATGCTTAATTTAATGTACATTTAGTAACATTTGTACCTTAGATTTCCTGAGTGTCTGCAAAACAAATGTGTTTTTAAAATACACTTTTTAAAAAAGTGTTCTTGTATATCGCGAGTGAATATCGTTATTGCAAAAAATATCCCAAAATATCGTGATATTATTTAAAGGCCATATCGCCCACCCCTAGTATATACTATACTGAATAATCCGGATTCAGACTAGGCTTTATAAGACTATATAACCCCATGTGTTGGTGTTTTTTTTTGTTTTTAAAGCAGAGTTAGACTTCAGTCCTAATTTACGTCCTGTCAGCAGATTCACGTCGCTCGTCTTTGTCCTTTGATCAGTGTCGAGCTGCTCTCTGACCATTGATTAAATAACTCCTTCTTAGGAATGACAAAACCTCAAGCCTTATGGACCTATGGACGCACATATCCAGAGATGCACCTTTTTTCAGCGTGATCGACCATAACCGAGTCTCATAAACCGATTCTGTGCCGGTCACATTTGCACACACCCACACACACACACAGCAAAAATAAGCAGTGAATGAACAACAATTTAATAAGACATTTAGAACAGCATCATCCCACTGAACATGCGGAATTTGACACAGGCGAAGACGAAGGCAAAGACGTTAAAGCCAAAGCTAGCGAGAGCGCAGAGCCACGCACGAGCCAGCATCCCTACTATTGCAATGAAGGGTCAATAACCGACCATTTTCTGTAGTCGAGGATACAGGCTTTAGGAATTTTAAACATTACCTGAGCTCAAGGTACACAAAGCCAAGCAGGCGTTACTTTTCAGATGTTGCGCAACTAGAACTGTTTAATTTTATCATGTCACACATGCAGCCAATTCCAAAAAAAAAAAAAAAACGGCAATTAGTTTTGCAATGTACATTTAGACATCTTGATCTATGTTTGTTTTACCTTCCTTTGTATAGGGCTGGGCGGTATGACGGTACATTTTTTATATACGCCGTACCATAACATAGTTCATTTTAACAGCTGTCGCTTCAAAAGGCAGCAGATCATATAATATTGTTCGCCGCTAAAAGCTCTTTGGAGCGCTGTGCGGATGAAGTAGTTAGCCAGTTAGAGTTAGCATGACAGTGTCAACTAGGGATGTAACGGTGCACCGGAAAACAGTTAAAAATCGGTGCGCATGTGCCGTGATTTGAATCGGTTAATCATTTAAGATGAATCGATACTCACTTTAAACAGCAGAGGGCTGGCGCTATATATTTTATTACAGAATTAAAAAAAAGCATTTATTTTGCATAGTTTGCAACTATCTAATTAATAAAAGGACATTTATTATTTAGATGAATTAAATATAAGCACAAATCCAGTATTTTATTTTAAATAGAAGTAATAAAAGGAAACGTCATAATTTGTCTTCAATTTCATTTAGTTTATAAAAAATCGGGGGGAAATCGTATCGTGAACCCAGTATCGTGAATCGTATCGCATCGTGGGTAGAGTGTATCGTTACATCCCTAGTGTCAACAGATGGGAGAGGTTTCCTCAATATGGTGAGAAAAAAATAAACAAAAACAGATGGAGGATGAAGAGAGGAAGACCAAATATGCATCCATGACAGAAACGTTAGTTACTCGTTACACAAGATTCATCAGTTCAAGGTTTGAATATCAAACACAGTCATGGACAATTTTGTATCTCCAATTCGTCTCACTTGCATGTTTTTGGACTGTGGGAGGAAACCGGAGCTCCCGGAGGAAACCCACACAGACACGGGGAGAACGTGCAAACTCCACACAGAAAGGACCCGGACAGCTTTACCTGGGAACCGACCCCAAGACCTTCTCGCTGTGAGGCGACAGTGTACAAAATCCTTTCAGAAAGTGCACATTTATTGACTGTAATGATGCTATTTATTATTATTTGAATCTCAGACTCCTTGGCTCCTCACACTGTACACCACCACTTTATATTACCCATGTGGACCCGCAGGTATAAAAGTGTGTCCCTTTACTCTGTCCTACTACAACATGTCCTGCTGTGAGTGTGTGTGTGTGTGTGTGTCTCTGTGTGTGAGAGAGACAGACAGAGTGCCAGACAGAGAGAGGCAGACAGGCAGAGAGACAGACGGACAGACAGAGAGAAACGGAGAGACAGGCAGGAAAAGACAGAGAAGGCAGGCAGGCAGAGAGAGAGACAGTCATACAGAGAGACATACACCCTCATGTGTTGTATAGGCTAGCATGAATAGACTGTGTTCAATGGGACTGATGTGTACACTGATACAGATACTGCATGTAAAGTAAACATCTGGTATTTTGTATGTTAAATAAGTTATGGATGTATTGATTTAAAAACACAATAATGCGCCGGGTCCACGGCAGCCCCAGTAGCTCAGCCCCAGTAGCTCAGCCCCAGTAGCTCAGCCCCAGTAGCTCAGCCCCAGTAGCTCAGCCCCAGTAGCTCAGCCCCAGTAGCTCGTGCGATAAGCCATCCGAGCCCGACTTATAGGTCAGCGCTCGTCAGAAGCCAAGCAATCGCTCCGAAATTATATCGAGTTGTTAGGAAGGAACGAAAGATAGCGCGTATATAAAACAATAAAGCCGATAAGAGCCGTCATAGTCAATGATTTCTCTCACCTCGGTGTGAGGTCTTATTTTTTATCAGCTCTCTATCTGTCGATTTTATGAGCCGCCACTAAAGATACCGATCACGTTTATTGGGCTTTCAATTCAGTGATCATGATTTGCCAAGGTCACGCTGAACATTAATCTGTAAAAACACCGTTGACTAAACAAACTGGTCAAACTGGTCTGCAGAAATGCTTCGTTCAAGCTCAAACCCCCGGCAAAATTCACCTCGCTTGCATGAATTTGCGCCGTGGGAGGAAACCCACACACACGCTGGAAGAACATGCAGCCGTTCTACCTGGGAATCGAACCCACAATGCTTCCCATTAAGCCAACCATGCCATCCTCAGCGTCAGTAGTGTTTCTCTGTATATGAGTCCTAGTTCTTATTCCTAACATATTGTGTGTTTGCGTCTCCTCAGCTTCCTCTATCCAGCAGCCATCTGGACGTGTACACCGGGCCTGGCATGGCGGGACCCGCCATTGCCATGACTAGCAACTCCTGCCCTGCCAACCTAGCTCTCAAGAGAGAAATGTCAGGTAGGATCCATCCCGGCCGCAGCATCACACAGCGGCACTTGCATAGTCGTAACATTAAAACCACCTCCTTGTTTCTACACTCACTGTCCATGTTATCAGCTCCACTTACCATATAGAAGCATTTGGAAGTTCTACAATTACTGACTGTAGTCCATCTGCTTCTCTGCATGCTTTGTTAGCCCCCTTAATGCTGTTCTTCAATAGTCAGGACCCCCCCACAGGACCACTGACATGGTGGTGGTGTGTTAGTGTGTGTTGTGCTTGTATGAGTGGATAAGACACAGCAGTCCCTGCTGGACTAAGAATAGTCCACCAACCACAAATATCCAGCCAACAGCGCCCCGTGGGCGGCGTCCTGTGCCCACTGATGAAGGTCTAGAAGATGACCGACTCAAACAGCAGCAACAGATGAGCGATCGTCTCTGACTTTACGTCTACAAGGCGGACCAACTAGGTAGGAGTGTCTGATAGAGTGGACAGGGAGTGGACACGGTGTTTAAAAACTCCAGCAGCATTGCTGTGTCTGATTCATTCATACAAGCACAACACACACTAACACGAGAATGATCCACCACCTAAATAATACCTGCTCTGTCGTGGTCCTGTGAGGGGTCCTGACCATTTAAAGAACAGGGTGAAAGCAGGCTAAAAAAGTATGTAGAGAAGCAGATGGACTACAGTCAGTAATCGTAGATGGTAAGTGGAGCTGATAAAATGGACAGTGAGTGTAGAATTCGTGCTGTACTCACATCCAAATCCTTTACTTGTGGGCATCCACCGATTCTATATGTGCCGGTTGTAGTAGTCATGATGCCCTGTTGCTTGGGCCATGCGTAATTGTCGTGTGTAAAACCAGTTTATTTGTTGTTTCGACTTTTTATAGGATCTAAAGTGCGCTGCCCTGACATATAAATAAAAAAAACATGTGTTATGTAATTGCATAGTATGATCCTTAAACGTATCTTGACCTTTTATATCTAGTTTTACGGTGGCAAAGTCTTGTAATTATAAAAAAAACACCATCATAAACTCGAGCACCTTGTTGATTGATTGACACCTGTTTTCCAACATGCAGAAGCCCGTGCACTGGCCAAGGAGAGGCAGAAGAAAGACAACCACAATTTGAGTAAGTGTAACGCCTTACAACCTCATCTGGTTTAAAGTACATAGCATAGCCCCCGACTTGCTTTCTGCTTGAAATACCTGACACTAACTCCCCAACCCCCTACCACCTCCGGGCAAATTTTGCTGACTTCGCCCGACACTTTGGTGTATCGTTAACCCGGGACAATTCTGCTGCCGTGGCGTTAAAATGTAATTGCCCGCAACAGTTGCAGCAGCGACCCGCAGCAGCATTGCCAACCCATGCTATAACAGCGTCATATTTATTGCTTTGTAAATGCTCCCCTGCAAATGACATTATTACAGTGTGAGAGTATAAAACCTGGCACAAAGCTGCCACCTTGATTTCCCAATTACCTAATTCGTAATCTTGTACACAGCACAAGGGCAATTCATGGATTCAAGTGCAAATGACACTAAATGTTTTCCTTTCTTTCTGCTGTTTAGTCGAAAGGAGAAGGAGGTTTAATATCAACGACCGCATCAAGGAGCTGGGCACCATGATTCCCAAAACCAATGACCTGTAAGTCCATAGTCACACAGTCTAATCCAGCCTTTCTCAACCGGGGTGCCGTCTGGCTTCGTCAGGGGTGCCGTCAAAACTATTCTGACGTTACTGATATTATGAAATAAGACAAAAAAGTCAACTTATGATGAAAATGTAGACCATTAGCCGCCTCAAACATCAAAATTTGTCTTACACGCCCCTTTCCCCATGCTACAACGTCAATGCAGGTTGCGTGCGTTGCCTATAGTGATGACTCGTTCGCGAACGATCCGATTCTATTGAACGGCTCTTTCAAATGAACAAAAGGAACCGAGTCACGCCTCTGGGAGCCGCTATATATATATATATATATATATATATTTATATTTCTTATTGGCTGTAATTCAACCATTCTGCTTTCATCAGTAGAGGGAATTAATCAGTCATAATAAGAGCTGTTTATTGTCGAAATTCAAATCACTTTCAGTATCGCGGAGAGAGCAAGCGACACACACCGACACACTCAAACTCTCAAACTCAAAAGAAGCTTTATTGGCATGACAAATAAGGACATTCGTATTGCCAAAGCATGTTACAGAGAAATAATGAAAATAACAATAAGAAAGAACAAATATATACAGAACAGTTACATGTGCAAAAAATATTAAATATTAATAAAAACAGTGCAAAATAATAACAATAAAAATTATAATATTTACATTAATGAGGTAGTAATAACAGTTTGTGTGTGTGTGAGAGAGAGAGAGAGGTCATTACCTCATTAATGTAAATATTAAAATTTTAATTGTTCTTATTTTGCACTGTTTTTATTAATATTTTATTCTATTTTATATTTTTGCACAAGTAATTGTTTTGTATATATTTGTTCTTTTTTTATTGTTATTTTTATTATTTCTCTGTAACTGAGCTTTGGCAATACGAATGTCATGCCAATAAAGCTTCTTTTGAGTTTGAATTTGAGAGCTGTAACCGAGCTACAGAGAAACCATGCAGACAATGAGCAGTGCTTGTGGTATAATGACAAATAATTGAGAAATAAACTATAAACTTGTTTAATGATGTTAAATCTCTGCACAAGAGAGGATTTTTCTGAAACTTAATGCAATGCAACCACAGTACGTCTCTCCCTGTAGTATTTTTGTGTGTTAGCAGTCCGAGGGATGCAGAGTGTTGTAAGATTTTTAATACATTTTAGACTGGGGTGACTCGAGATTTTGAATACTTTTAAAGGGTGCCGTGACTGAAAAAAGGTTGAGAAACACTGTTCTAATCTGTTGCATACAAGGAATTAGGAAACTCGCTCGCTCACTTTCTTAGCAGCCTATCCCAGCTTTTCAATGGGCGCAAGGCACATAGTAACACCCTGGACGGGGCGCCAGTCCATCGCAGGGCAGACACACATACGCACACACCTTAACACACATTAACCTGACTGCATGTTTTTGGAATGTGGGAGGAAACCCACGCAGACACGGGGAGAACATGCAAACTCCGCACAGAAAGGACCCGGACCGACCGGCCTGTCTAGGGAAAATCATTTTTGCTCACAACCAGGTGACCTGCTTAATGGGACATTGTAGCCTAGCGGTTAAGGTACTGGACTAGTAATCAGAAAGTCGCTGGTTCAAGCCTCACCACTGCCAGGTTGCCACTGTTGGGCCATAAAGCAAGGCCCTTAACCCTCAATTGCGTAGACTGTATTCTGTCACAGTATTGTAACCCGCTTAACGGATAAAGGCGTCTGCTAAATGCCAAAAATGTAAACTGTAATACACAGTTTACATTTTAGGGCCCTACTAAACACATGAAATAACGGACCTTGCGGGATAATCCGCTAGCACACCAGCGCTGGGATTCGGAAGCTTAGCTCTGCTACCGGTCAGCATAATTGGCAGTGCCCGCAGCAGAAAAAAATGGCTATTAAGTCCGCCGTGTGGGAAAAACCGGACCGAAAAGTGGGTGCAAGGACCCTGGTGAGCAGCCCGAGATGCCTGTACAGAAAGTGGAGGAGCCCGGAGATCAGGGCGTGGCTGTCCGCTTGCGAATTCACAGACATAGGTATAAGATATAGAATGCCTGCATCTAAGTGGGAAGAAAACCATTCTGGTCGAGCCCGGCATCACGAAAAAGAACAGGTGGCAACAGAGGAGCCGGCAAATCTGTGAGGAAGAAACCATGATAAATAGAAACACTTCCACATGGAGCGAATGAGTTCTCAGTGACGCGTAGGTGGCTATCAGATAAGAGGAACTGACATGTCAGTCATCTGCGCCCCCATGCCCCCTCTACCAGCCATATATTGTTTCAAGTAGTTTCTCTATTCATAGTTTGTAATGTAAACATTGTAATACATTTGATACTACTGATACATACTGGTCTCAGACTTTTGACCTGACTCGTATTCACTGTGTATAAATGGTTTTATAGCTTTGCTCTTCTCAATTATTTTACAACATTAACTCAATTATGTATTCGTCCCTCGTTCAGGGACGTACGCTGGAACAAGGGCACCATCCTGCGGGCCTCGGTGGAGTACATCAAACGCATGCAGAAGGACATCCATAGAACCAGGGAGGTGGAGAACAACTTCAAGAGGATGGAAATGGCCAACAAGCAGCTGTGGCTGCGCATCCAGGTAAGCGGAGTTCGAGCAGAAATAGAGCAGCGCCCAGACACTTGCTGCCAACTGTTTACCTGGGCAGCTGCCTAAGTAGAAAGGATTATAATAAGACATTGAACTCATAGGGCAGATTATATGGACGCACTACTTTGGTAATTACGTCACCTCAGTTGAGCATTATTAGGCTCTGGACCTGTTTCCACCCACTGTACTCATGTTGGGGTGACCATTCTAAGCACCGCAATGACACTAACATGGTAATAACATAATAGTGAATGTTGTACTGGTGTCAGGTGCACCAGTGTTGATGGGATGTTTAACTATTGTTTGAACTTAGTGGCTTTTTATTAGGAACACGTACCAGGCATAACATGATGACCACTGACAGGTGAAGTGAATAACACTGATTATCTCTTCATCACGGCACCTGTTAGTAGGTGGGATATATTACGCAGCAAGTGAACATTTTATCCCTAAAGTTGATGTTGGAAGCAGGAAAAATGAGCAAGCGTAAGGATCTGAGCGAGTTTGACGAGGGCCAAAATGTGATGGCTAGACGACTGGGTCGGAGCATCTCCAAAACTGCAGGTCTGCAGTGGTCAGTATCTATCAAAATTCGGCCCGTGTGGTCCCATCCAACAGACGAGGTCAGGGGTGTTTTGGCAGCAAAAAATGGGAACAACGTAGTATTAGGAAGGTGGTCATAATGTTATGCATAATCGGTACATTACCCCCAATTTTCCTCCCAATTTAGTCATATCCACTGATGTCGACCCCCACTCCTGACTGAGGACAGCCACGACTGACACACGTCCCCTCCGACGCGTGCAGTACCGACTGCATCTTCTCACCTGCACTAGGCGAGTTCATATGTGGATCAGCTTTGCGCATGGAGAGTCACGCACTGATCTCCGTTATCCCCCGTCTCTGTGCAGTCGGCAGAGGTCGTAATTGCATCAGTTATCAGGAATCCCCTCCGGCACCCACTATAATCATCGTTCGTGTAGGCACCCAGCCTGCCGGTAGCAGAGCTGCGATTCGAACTGACGAATTCGAGATGTCAGGTCTGGTGTGCTAGCGTGTTTTACCACTGCATCACCTGAGCTATATGAGTTATATTTTCGGTTGGAGCACTATTCATGAGCAGTTGTAGCCTAGCGGTTAAGGTACTGGACTAGTAAGCAGAAGGTTGCTGGTTCAAACCCCACCACTGCCAGGTTGCAACTATTGGGCCCTTAAGCAAGGCGTTTGACCCTTAATTGCTTAGACTGTATGACGAAGCTAAATGCTGAAAATGTAAATGTATTCTCCTCTTAGCATTTGACAACACCGCTGCATCTGATACACTCATACCAGTACAACATACACAAGCATGTCATGGTCATGTTCGTGTCATCGCAGTTCTGAGAACGGGCCGCCACCCAAATACAGACTCTTCCTGATATATTTAGACGGACTCTTTCACTCCGTGTTTTCATCAACCGTATCAACCGTAATGTCTTGACATTTGGCCGAGCCGAGCCTTGACATGGTTACAGCAGGTACATTCCAGCATGGATCATGGCGTACTAAATAAAAAGTACGTTGAAATACAACACCTAGAGCATTAGACCGTGCTGCCAACCGAGTGCCCGAGAGGTCAACTGTAACAGAAACGAGGGGCATTTTTACAACTTGAAGCTCACTGTTCAGCTGTATAGACATTGTGGACTTGTTTGCGTGTGCAGCTATGTCAATAAGTGGAAATGTCCAGGGTTTAAAGTGTGAATCAGTGTTAATCTCTAAAAATCCTGACAGAAATTGCCTTTAATTCAATGGATCTAAAACATGAAGCGATTTTTTTATGTTGTGTCTGGTTGGGAGGGATTTTAACACTTTAAAACGGCAAGATTACTCAATACAATAACAGACGGCTTTCAAAACAGCCTGGTTTGTTTGTGCAGGTTGAATTCAGCCATGCTCATGTTTTTGTTAACAGCACAAACGCAGCATGAACCAAAGTTGGTGCATGTTAAACTTTCGGGGGGGCTGAACGTTATTCTAATGTTCATAAAAATAAGAGATTTGATGGCACATACTACATGAAGCACATTTTTTAATAGTTTAATCATCAATGTATTAAGCCTAATAGTGTTTTATTCATAAATGTGATGCTTTACTGACCTCAATATGCCATTTTGGCCAGTATGTGCTCATAAGTGCCACGCCCCTCTGTCCAGGGGTAAACCAACGCCCCCTCATTATGAATAGTCTTCGCTTGACTGTTCCACAGGCCTCCTTAAATGACCTGAGCTGAAACAAGGTGCAGCTGTAGATGATCAGCTGGAGACCGATCATAAAAGGGGCATCGGGCCGCTCAGGTGGCGCAGCGCTAAAAACACACCCTGAACACCAGAGCTGGGATCTCGAATACATTGGCTGCGTCCGGAATCGCATACTTACAGAGTACGTACTACATTCGAGGAAGTACGCACCACTCGGCCGGTAAAGAAGTACGCACTTTCAGTACAGAAGTGTGCAGTATGCACGCAACACCCCTACGTACTACATCCGCCATCTTACCAACGTTAAGTGATGACGTGAGGACGTAATATCACCATAGTTACAGACCGTGTGCTCATTACAAGCCCCACTCGGCAAAATTTCAGATATTTATCGTTATTTAGGGTTGTATGAAATAATAACATTTTAATTTTGTTTATCTTACCTACACTTGTATACTCAAACATGGCTGCCCAAGAAGTAGGTCCTCCGGGTACTTCTCGCGTACCTTTTTATGTATACTATGTATTCGGACATACTAACCGCTCTCGCGTACTGCTTTCGCGTACTATTGAGTATGGAAGTACGCGATTCCAGACACAGCTATTGTATCGAATCTCAGCTCTGCCTGCCAGCTAAGGCTAAACGGCCACATGATTGAACAATGATTGGCCTGTTGTTCAGATATGGGTGGGATTAAGCCGGATAGGGACTCTCTCATAACTAATGCAATTATGACCTCTGATGGCGCCTGCACAGAGACGAGGAAAGAGTGCTCTGAGAATGTGTCTCTTCGTACACAGTGCTGAGCAGGTGATGAGATGCATACGGCATGCTGCACACGTGTCAGAGGGGGCGTGGGTTAGCTTCGTTCTCCTCAATCAGAGCAGGGATCGGCATTGGTGGGGGGAAGGCATAAAGCAAAAGGGGAGAAAATGCATAAACAAAATATAAAAAAAGAAATGGACTGTGGCCCATAGTGTGGACGCTGGTCCCTGGTCTACTAAATAAATGACACTTCTGGAACCAGCAGATCAATTCCACTCCTTAACCAGCAGGTGGCGCAAGATCCCGATCTGTTTCTAAAGCAGTGGAGTTTACATCTGCATACAGTGTATCACAAAAGTGAGTACACCCCTCACATTTCTGCAGATATTTAAGTATATCTTTTCATGGGACAACACTGACAAAATGACACTTTGACACAATGAAAAGTAGTCTGTGTGCAGCTTATATAACAGTGTAAATTTATTCTTCCCTCAAAATAACTCAATATACAGCCATTAATGTCTAAACCACCGGCAACAAAAGTGAGTACACCCCTAAGAGACTACACCCCTAAATGTCCAAATTGAGCACTGCTTGTCATTTTCCCTCCAAAATGTCATGTGATTTGTTAGTGTTACTAGGTCTCAGGTGTGCATAGGGAGCAGGTGTGTTCAATTTAGTAGTACAGCTCTCACACTCTCTCATACTGGTCACTGAAAGTTCCAACATGGCACCTCATGGCAAAGAACTCTCTGAGGATCCTAAAAGACGAATTGTTGCGCTACATGAAGATGGCCAAGGCTACAAGAAGATTGCCAACACCCTGAAACTGGGCTGCAGCACAGTGGCCAAGATCATCCAGCATTTTAAAAGAGCAGGGTCCACTCAGAACAGACCTCGCGTTGGTCGTCCAAAGAAGCTGAGTGCACGTGCTCAGCGTCACATCCAACTGCTGTCTTTGAAAGATAGGCGCAGGAGTGCTGTCAGCATTGCTGCAGAGATTGAAAAGGTGGGGGGTCAGCCTGTCAGTGCTCAGACCATACGCCGCACACTACATCAAATTGGTCTGCATGGCTGTCACCTCAGAAGGAAGCCTCTTCTGAAGTCTCTACACAAGAAAGCCTGCAAACAGTTTGCTGAAGACATGTCAACAAAGGACATGGATTACTGGAACCATGTCCTATGGTCTGATGAGACCAATATTAATTTGTTTGGTTCAGATGGTCTCAAGCATGTGTGGCGGCAATCAGGTGAGGAGTACAAAGATAAGTGTGTCATGCCTACAGTCAAGCATGGTGGTGGGAATGCCATGGTCTGGGGCTGCATGAGTGCAGCAGGTGTTGGGGAGTTACATTTCATTGAGGGACACATGAACTCCAATATGTACTGTGAAATACTGAAGCAGAGCATGATCCCCTCCCTCTGGAAACTGGGTCTCAGGGCAGTGTTCCAGCATGATAATGACCCCAAACACACCTCTAACACGACCACTGCTTTATTGAAGAGGCTGAGGGTAAAGGTGATGGACTGGCCAAGCATGTCTCCAGACCTAAACCCAATAGAACATCTTTGGGGCATCCTCAAGCGGAAGGTGGAGGAGCGCAAAGTCTCGAATATCCGCCAGCTCTGTGATGTCGTCATGGAGGAGTGGAAAAGCATTCCAGTGGCAACCTGTGAAGCTCTGGTAAACTCCATGCCCAGGAGAGTTAAGGCAGTTCTGGGAAATAATGATGGCCACACAAAATATTGACACTTCAGGAACTTTCACTAAGGGGTGTACTCACTTTTGTTGCCGGTGGTTTAGACATTAATGGCTGTATATTGAGTTATTTTGAGGGAAGAATAAATTTACACTGTTATATAAGCTGCACACAGACTACTTTTCATTGTGTCAAAGTGTCATTTTGTCAGTGTTGTCCCATGAAAAGATATACTTAAATATCTGCAGAAATGTGAGGGGTGTACTCACTTTTGTGATACACTGTAGCTGCATACGCTCCACACATTTACTGGAGAAATTCCTATTAAGTAGGGTGACCATACGTCCTCTTTTTTTCTGGACATGTCCTCTGCTTTGGACCTAAAAAAAGATGTCCGGCCGGGCCTTCTAAATCAGTGTTTCCCAACCTTTTTGACCCACGGCACATATTTCACATTAGAAAAATCACAAAGGCCGCTCAGGTGGCGAAGCGGAAAAATGGACACGCTGCAACCAGGGCTGGATTCTGAGTACGTAGTATCTTCACCGGTTCGAAGCTGAATGGCTGTATGAGCAACGATTGGCCGGTTGCTCAGTTGGGGGGGCGGGACAAAGAACCGGATGTGGGTCTCTCTCTGTCAGAACGCGATTACGACCTCTGCCGGCTGATTAGAGGCGCCTGCACAAGAGATGAGGAAGAGCGCCCTTAGGGTGTGTCTCTCCGCACGCAACGCTAGGTGGCGCCAAACTCGTCAATGTGCGGGTGGCAAAAATGCATCCGGCTGCTGCTCATGTTTCGGAGGGGATGTGGGTTAGCTTCGATCTCCTCGGTCAGGGCAGCAGGGCAGGGTTCGGCATAGACAGAGAGGAAGCACGATGCAAATTGAACAATCGGATGCGCTAAAGGGGGAGAAAAAGGGGAAAAATTAAATAAAAAAAGAAAAATCACAAGGCACACCACCAAAAAAATGTCACAAAAAGTATTGTTGCACTGCCCTCTAGTGGAAGAGAATGTAATTGTTCTGCCTGTCACTACACGCCACTCGCTTAGAGTACCAAATTGGATAATCTTCCACGGCACACCTGATGATTTCTCACCGCACACTTATGTGCCGCGGCACAGTGGTTGGGAAACACTGTTCTAAATCACCAAAAATGTCTGGCATTCGGCTTTTGTAGTCTGTGTGTCCGATTTCACCCCTCTCTTTAGGTTCGCCTTCTTGCACTTCTCTCAAAAATGCCCAAATGCAAATAAGTTGGTCTGGGAAAGACCGGGTAACACAGAAGATGCATTCTGTCGAAAGGTGGGGCTTGAACCAGCGACCTTTTGTTTACTAGTCCAGTACCTTAACCGCTAGGCTACACCTGCCCCTGTTAGACCTCTTTAGAACTGTCTGTGGCTGATCGATGCGCATCGTCTGTTTCCGTCCACCAGGAGCTGGAGATGCAGGCGCGCATGCACGGCCTCCCCAGCACCTCCCCGTCCGGCCTGAACAACCTCGAGCTGCCCAACCCCTACGTGAAGCAGGAGAGCAGCCCCGAGGAGAACCACCACCAGCAAGCCCCGACTCACATGCCTCCTCAGATGCACCCCCAGCCCTCGCAGCTCCACCCCCACGCTCAGCAGCTCCACCCCCCGGCTCATCAGCTCCACCCCCAGCCGCCGCTGCAGTACTCGAACGTGGGCAGCACCCAGCCCTTCGACTTCTGCCCCACGCTGGACTTGTGCAACGGCGGCATGTCGGCATACGGAGACGCCATGGCCTGCCTGGGGGACCTGGGCACTCTGGGCGGCGTCGGCGTCGGCACCATGGCGCACGCGGGCAAGAAGAGCGACATGGGCTGGATCGACGAGGCGCTGTCGCCGCTGGGCGTGGACCCGCTGCTATCGGCCATGTCGCCCGAGGCGTCTATGGACAGCAGCCGCCGGAGCAGCTTTAGCATAGATGATACGGATGTACTGTGAAGTTCTGCTCCAGATGCAAACGCCAACTCACACACACACACACACACATATTTGGGTAAAAATATGGGCAGTGGCACTCGTAACTTCCCTCAACACACCCAGATTAGTTCCTACATGTACACATGTGCATGCCCAAGCACATGCTGACCCTTTTCATTTGGAAATCACTTCTATCAGGTACACACACACACACACACACACAGAGTGAAGACAGTGCCAGTATTGCCTTATAAATCCAAAGATATAAAAAACCAGAGCCAACACCCTCATCCCTGCCTTCATTTGAATTCAGTGCCATTACGTCTTTGCGTTAGCATTAAGCTAATAAAAGGGTGGGAGTAATGTAAAGAAATACATACAAGTAGTATAGCGTTCAACATTAGCACCCAAAGGCAGCTTTTCCTCAGGCGTTTATTTTTTCTTCTCATAAAAAAAGCAGGGTGATCATCTAAAAGGTGAATTTGTAACGTTTAGCACGCTCACGGTTTCTCTAGATACGTTTATTTTTGATACCACGTGTCAAAACCCTAAGCAGTGCCTCAGGTTCTCCAGTTTGCACCTGAAACGTCTACACAAGAGACAGTCGTGGCCAAATTCTTCGAAGCTCCAAGGTCAAAAGTGTCAAGGGTCAAGGCCCTAACCCTTCTAGACGTCCCCTAAACTGAGAAATTCGCGTCTGTTGCTTTGTTCACATCCATGCTGTCTGTTTTACTTTAAATAAATGAGCATAAAAATCCCGAAAGAGTTCAATGTTTGATCATGCTTTGCTATCAGAGTAGAATGATCAACCACACAGCAGCATAAAATCATAACCGCTGCTTACCTGAGCTTCTCTTCTTCAAATTGAGGCCATATCTACAGTATATCCGTGTGTTGTTCCATTAGTGACTTGATTTTCTTCCTGTTGGTAATGGAATATAACATAACACTAAAACCACCTCCTTGTTTCTACACTCACTGTCCATTTTATCAGCTCCACTTACCATATAGGAGCACTTTGTAGTTCTACAATTACTGACTGTTTCTCTACATGCTTTGTTAGCCTCCTTTCACCCTGTTCTTCAATGGTCAGGACCCCCACAGGTGGTGTTTTAGTGTGTGTTGTGCTGGTATGAGTGGATCAGACACTGTCTCACTGTCACTGCTGGACTGAGAATAGTCCACCAACCAAAACTAACCAGCCAACAGCATCCCGTGGGCAGCGTCCTGTTGGTCTAGAAGATGACCAACTCAAACAGCAGCAATAGATGAGCGATCATGTCTGTCTAATAGAGTGGACAGTGAGTGGACACGATATTTGAAAACTCCAGGAGCGCTGCTGTCTGATCCACTCATACCAGCACAACACACACTAACACACCACCACCATGTCAGTCTCACTGCAGTGAAAAAAAAAAAAAGCATGTAGAGGAACAGATGGACTACAGTCAGTAATTGTAGAACTACAAAGTGCTTCTATATGGTAAGTGTCACTATCTCTAAAACAGCTCAGGGTTTTATTTCCAGTTATTCAGAGAATTCATTAACATTAGGGACACTATCTTACTGGTTATTTAATAAATGGATCAGATCACTTCTAACCAGTAACTGCTAACCTATCAAACCTCAACAGGGTGAATTTTATCAAGTACTCAAGGGTTGGCCAAGGGTTTTTACTTTTAAGATACTTTGGAGCAGAATGTGTGCCAGACTTTTTAAATATAGTATTAAATGACTGTATTTCTAGGTTGCCAGTTACTCTGGTTTAAGTAGAAATAAGATATAGATATACACAGCTGTACAGTACAATGAAATTCTTTCTTCACATATCCCAGCTTGTTTGGAAGTTGGGGTCAGAGCGCAGGGTCAGCCATCGTACGGCACCCCTGGCAGACAGGGTTAAGGGCCTTGCTCAAGGACCCAACAGTGGCTGCATATCAGAGCCTGGATTTGAACCGCCAATCTTCCGGTTGATAGCCCAAAGCTCTACCCACTAGGCTACCACTGTCCCACACAAGGCAACCTAATCCAAAGCTCCAAAATCCAAACCCAAAGCTCTACCCACTAGGCTACCACTGTCCCACACACGTCAACCAAATCCAAAGCTCTACCCACTAGGCTACCACTGCCCCACACAAGGCAACCAAATCCAAACCCAAAGCTCTACCCACTAGGCTACCACTGTCCCACACAAGGCAACCGAATCCAAAGCTCTACCCACTAGGCTACCACTGCCCCACACAAGGAAACAAAATCCGAACCCAAAGCTCTACCCACTAGGCTACCACTGTCCCACACAAGGCAACCGAATCCAAAGCTCTACTTACTAGGCTACCACTGCCCCACACAAGGCAACAAAATCCGAACCCAAAGCTCTACCCACTAGGCTACCACTGCCCCACACAAGGCAACAAAATCCAAACTCAAAGCTCTACCCACTAGGCTACCACTGTCCCACACAAGGCAATCGAATCCAAACCCAAAGCTCTACCCACTAGGCTACCACTGTCCCACACACGTCAACCGAATCCAAACCTAAAGCTCTACCCACTAGGCTACCACTGTCCCACACAAGGCAACCAAATCCAAACCCAAAGCTCTACCCACTAGGCTACCACTGTCCCACACACGTCAACCAAATCCAAAGCTCTACCCACTAGGCTACCACTGTCCCACACACGTCAACCAAACCCAAAGCTCTACCCACTAGGCTACCACTGTCCCACACACGTCAACCAAACCCAAAGCTCTACCCACTAGGCTACCACTGTCCCACACACGTCAACCAAACCCAAAGCTCTACCCACTAGGCTACCACTGTCCCACACACGTCAACCAAACCCAAAGCTCTACCCACTAGGCTACCACTGTCCCACACACGTCAACCGAATCCAAACCTAAAGCGCTACCTACCCACTAGGCTACCACTGTCCCACACACGTCAACCAAATCCTTGTAAAAAGTAGGTTACTAATTCAGTTCTTTTTAGTACCCGCTTGCTTCTTATGTGGGTCATGCACCTGGAATAATCAGGCATAAAGCATCCAGGAATACACACTGGGCAGGGCACCACACTATTACCTGTTCATTTACAGTGAGGAAAACCATAGTAGCCTACACAAACCCACACAGACATTAGCAGACCTAATAATGACAGTAGTTAGGGCAAGACGTGCAGGTCACTAACCGACAGAACCGAGACAATGATTAGCTTCTGATTACCCAGAAATGATACGCAGCACGTGGATCACAGCTTTAAGATCTGCCATCTGAAATTGTGGAAATCACAGGGATTTACAGCCCATAAAAAACAGGCAATATAAACTATATCACCACTATATAACCAAAAGTATGCTGGGCATAATAGTATACCGTATAATTACTGAGCTCAGGTGTCGCAGCCACACCCATTGCTACCAGGTGTATAAATGAACAAATCGAGACGTGGTTTGACATGTTTGGCCCACACAAAGGCCTGACCTTCACCTAGTGCATATAAGTAACAATGATACACCGATGAGCCATAACATTAAAACCATCAGCTCTACTTACCATATAGGAGCACTTTGTAGTTCTACAATTACTGACTGTAGTCCATCTGTTTCTCTACATACTGTTTTAACCTGCTTTCACCCTGTTCTTCAATGGTCAGGACCACCACAGTGCAGGTATTATTTAGGTAGTGGATCATTCTCGGCACTGCAGTGACACTGACATGGTGGTGGTGTGTTAGTGTGTGTTGTGCTGGTATGAGTAGATCAGACACAGCAGCACCCACTCACTGTCCACTCTATTAGACACTCATTCAAAGTTGGTCCACCTTGTAGATGTAAAGTCAGAGACGATCGTTCATCTATTGCTGCTGTTTGAGTCGGTCATCTTCTAGACCTTCATCAGTGGTCACGGGGCGCTGTTGGCTGGATGTTTTTGGTTGGTGGACTATTCTCAGTCCAGCAGGGACAGTGAGGTGTTTAAAAACTCCATCAGCATTGATGCTGTGTCTTATCCACTCATACCAGCACAACACACCCAAATAATACCTGCTCTGTAGTGGTCCTGTGGGGGTCCTGACCATTAAAGAACAGCATGAAAGGGGGCTAACAAAGTATGCAGAGAAACAGATGGACCACAGTAGGTGCTTTTATATGGTAAGTGGAGCCGATAAAATGGACAGTGTAGAAACAAGGAGGTGGTTTTAATGTTATGAGCAGAACAATAGGGCGTAACCACTCACTGATACAACAACGTCATGGATGAAACCCTGACTGAAGAAAAGTTAGAAATGTGTATAAAATAAAATAATTGATTGTTTTTCTTTCCCGAAGCACTGAAGAAACTGATTTAATGACTTGATAATAGATGATTTATTTAGACATTTGATGTCACTAAGCCACTTAAGCGTTGTGTTTGTACATGTTCATTTTATTTGATTTGATCTTCCACAAATGACTTTTGCTTTCTCTGTGCTGAGCCATTTAAATATGAGAATATTTAAACCGCCAGTGGAGACTCTAGCCAGCGGAGAGCCATAATATATATACATATATATATTTTTTTCTTTTTTTCTGTGTAAAAATATAAGAATATTAAAGTATAAAACATGTATCATATTGTTTTTATATTGATTTGATTTTATAACATAGTTCTTCATAGGAAAAGTAATGAATTCTTATTCTGATTCTTTCTGATTATTTCTCTGGTTTGAAATTAAAGCTTCGTCTATGTGAACGTGACCTGTTGTACAGTTCAAGCGTACCTTCGTTCTCGTCAAGTAAACCGTTCCAGACTGCCGTTTTGATCGTCTATGCAAATATCGGACTCGGTAAACCGTGCCACCCTTCTTTTTAATATTATGGTGATGAAGTTGCTCTAATTTTGCTTAGCCGGGAATGAGAAGGTTTGCCCTGAATAAAGGAAAACTGTTCACACTCCAGAATGTGATTGAAATCTGCTTTCCACTCCCCGTCCCTGTCTCTCTTTTTTTTTTTGAAAGTTAATGTTAATAAACGTATTTAAGTTGATGGTACAACTGAATGTGTGTTCATCTGTTACAGGATCGTTATCTGGATAATAGAACGATGTCGGTCATTATATTTTATCAGCTCCACTTACCATATAGAAGCTCTTTGTAGTTCTACAATTACTGACTGTAGTCCGTCTGTTTCTCTGCATGCTTTGTTAGCCCCTTTTCATGCTGTTCTTCAGTGCTCAGGACCCCCACAGGACCACTACAGAGCAGGTATTATTTGGGTGGTGGATCATTCTCAGCACTGCAGTGACACTGACATGGTGGTGGTGTGTTAGTGTGTGTTAGTGTGTGTTGTGACCTCACTGTCACTGCTGGACTGAGAATAGTCCACCAACCAAAAATATCCAGCCAACAGCGCCCCGTGACCACTGAGGAAGGTCTAGAAGATGACCGACTCAAACAGCAGCAATAGATGAGCGATCGTCTCTGACTTTACATCTACAAGGTGAACCAACTAGGTAGGAGTGTCTAATAGAGTGGACAGTGAGTGGAAACGGTATTTAAAAACCAGCACAACGCACACTAACACACCACCACCATGTCAGTGCAGTGCTGAGAATGATCCACCACCTAAATAAGACCTGCTCTGTAGTGGTCCTGTGGGGGTCCTGACTATTAAAGAACAGCATGAAAGGGGGCTAACAAAGCATGCAGAGAAACAGATGGACTACAGTCAGTAATTGTAGAACTACAAAGTGCTTCTATATGGTAAGTGGAGCTGATAAAACAGGCAGTCATGCTTTGGATAAAAGCATGTGCTAAATGCTGCAAATGTAAATGTGCAGTGGGACTAGTAATCAGAAGGTTATAGGTTCAAGCCTCACCACTGTTGCCACAAGTTGCCACTGTTGGGCCCTGAGCAAGGCCCCTAACCCTCAATTGCTCAAACTGATTCAGTCATTATTATAAGCTGCTTTGAATAAAAGCGTCTGCTAAATGGCACAAATGTAAAAGTATAACTGATGCTATGCTCAGTAGTTAAGGTACTGGACTAGTAATCAGAAGGTTATGGGTTCAAATCCCACTGCTGTTGCTACAAGTTTTCACTGTTGGACCCTGAGCAAGGCCCTTAACCCTCAATTGCTCAAACTGATTCAGTCATAATTGTAAATTGTTTTGGATAGCTCAGCAGTTAGAGCTAAATGCCTCAAAGTTCAGCAGTTAAGGTACTGGACTAGTAATCAGAAGGTTATAGGTTCAGCCCTCAATTGCTCAAACTGATTCAGTCATTATTATATGTTGCTTTGAATAAAAGCGTCTGCTAAATAATGCAAATGTAAAAGTATTATGCGGTATATACCATGCGGTTAAGGTACTGGACCTTCTAGTAATCAGAAGGTTTTTTGTTCAAGTCCCAGACATAATTGTAAGTTGCTTTGGATAAAAGCGTCTGCTAAATAATGCAAATGTAAACATACAACTATATGCGGTATAAGTATATGCGGTATATGTATTAAGGTACTGGACTAGTAATCAGAAGGTTATAGGTTTAACACACACAGGCGACACAGACTTTTTTTTCCGATCGCGTATTAAATCCGGTATCTGATATACAATCTAGCGCACTGTGTAGGGAACATGTTTAATATACTGTCTAGTGCACTAAGTAGGGAACATGAATTCATATCTAAAATACTATCTAGTGCACTATGTAGGGAACATAAATCCGTGATCTGATATACAACTTAGTGCACTATTTGGGGAACATAAATCCGTGATCTGATATACAACTTAGTGCACTATGCAGGGAACATAAATCCGTGATCTGATATACAACTTAGTGCACTATTTGGGGAACATAAATCCGTGATCTGATATACAACTTAGTGCACTATGCAGGGAACATAAATCCGTGATCTGATATACAACTTAGTGCACTATGTAGGGAACATAAATTCGTGATCTGATATACAACTTAGTGCACTATGTAGGGAACATAAATCCGTGATCTGATATACAACTTAGTGCACTATGTAGGGAACATAAATGCGGGGAACATAAATCCGTGATCTGATATACAACTTAGTGCACTATGCAGGGAACATAAATCCGTGATCTGATATACAACTTAGTGCACTATGTAGGGAACATAAATCCGTGATCTGATATACAACTTAGTGCACTATTTGGGAAACATAAATCCGTGATCTGATATACAACTTAGTGCACTATTTGGGGAACATAAATCCATGATCTGATATACAACTTAGTGCACTATGTAGGGAACATAAATCCGTGATCTGATGTACAACTTAGTGCACTATTTGGGGAACATAAATCCGTGATCTGATATACAACTTAGTGCACTATGTAGGGAACATAAATCTGTGATCTGATATACAACAGTGCACTATTTGGGGAACATAAATCCGTGATCTGATATACAACTTAGTTCACTATGCAGGGAACATAAATCCGTGATCTGATATACAACTTAGTGCACTATGCAGGGAACATAAATCTGTGATCTGATATACAACTTAGTGCACTATTTGGGGAACATAAATCCGTGATCTGATATACAACTTAGTGCACTATGTAGGGAACATAAATCTGTGATCTGATATACAACAGTGCACTATTTGGGGAACATAAATCCGTGATCTGATATACAATTTAGTTCACTATGCAGGGAACATAAATCCGTAATCTGATATACAACTTAGTGCACTATTTGGGGAACATAAATCCGTGATCTGATATACAACTTAGTGCACTATGCAGGGAACATAAATCCGTGATCTGATATACAACTTAGTGCACTATGCAGAGAACATAAATCCGTGATCTGATGTACAACTTAGTGCACTATTTGGGGAACATAAATCCGTGATCTGATATACAACTTAGTGCACTATGTAGGGAACATAAATCTGTGATCTGATGTACAACTTAGTGCACTATTTGGGGAACATAAATCCGTGATCTGATATACAACTTAGTGCACTATTTGGGGAACATAAATCCGTGATCTGATGTACAACTTAGTGCACTATGTAGGGAACATAAATCCGTGATCTGATGTACAACTTAGTGCACTATTTGGGGAACATAAATCCGTGATCTGATGTACAACTTAGTGCACTATTTGGGGAACATAAATCCGTGATCTGATGTACAACTTAGTGCACTATGTAGGGAACATAAATCCGTGATCTGATGTACAACTTAGTGCACTATTTGGGGAACATAAATCCGTGATCTGATATACAACTTAGTGCACTATGTAGGGAACATAAATCTGTGATCTGATATACAACAGTGCACTATTTGGGGAACATAAATCCGTGATCTGATATACAACTTAGTTCACTATGCAGGGAACATAAATCCGTGATCTGATATACAACTTAGTGCACTATGCAGGGAACATAAATCTGTGATCTGATATACAACTTAGTGCACTATGTAGGGAACATAAATCTGTGATCTGATATACAACAGTGCACTATTTGGGGAACATAAATCCGTGATCTGATATACAACTTAGTTCACTATGCAGGGAACATAAATCCGTGATCTGATATACAACTTAGTGCACTATGCAGGGAACATAAATCTGTGATCTGATATACAACTTAGTTCACTATGCAGGGAACATAAATCCGTGATCTGATATACAACTTAGTGCACTATTTGGGGAACATAAATCCGTGATCTGATATACAACTTAGTGCACTATGTAGGGAACATAAATCTGTGATCTGATATACAACAGTGCACTATTTGGGGAACATAAATCCGTGATCTGATATACAATTTAGTTCACTATGCAGGGAACATAAATCCGTAATCTGATATACAACTTAGTTCACTATGCAGGGAACATAAATCCGTGATCTGATATACAACTTAGTGCACTATGTAGGGAACATAAATCTGTGATCTGATATACAACTTAGTGCACTATTTGGGGAACATAAATCCGTAATCTGATGTACAACTTAGTGCACTATGCAGGGAACATAAATCTGTGATCTGATATACAACTTAGTGCACTATTTGGGGAACATAAATCTGTGATCTGATATACAACTTAGTGCACTATTTGGGGAACATAAATCCGTGATCTGATATACAACTTAGTGCACTATTTGGGGAACATAAATCCGTGATCTGATATACAACTTAGTGCACTATGTAGGGAACATAAATCCGTGATCTGATATACAACTTAGTGCACTATTTGGGGAACATAAATCCGTAATCTGATATACAACTTAGTGCACTATTTGGGGAACATAAATCCGTGATCTGATATACAACTTAGTTCACTATGCAGGGAACATAAATCCATGATCTGATATACAACTTAGTGCACTATGTAGGGAACATAAATCCGTAATCTGATATACAACTTAGTGCACTATTTGGGGAACATAAATCCGTGATCTGATATACAACTTAGTGCACTATTTGGGGAACATAAATCCGTGATCTGATATACAACTTAGTGCACTATTTGGGGAACATAAATCCGTGATCTGATATACAACTTAGTGCACTATGTAGGGAACATAAATTCGTGATCTGATATACAACTTAGTGCACTATTTGGGGAACATAAATCCGTGATCTGATATACAACTTAGTGCACTATGCAGGGAACATAAATCCGTGATCTGATATACAACTTAGTGCACTATGTAGGGAACATAAATCCGTGATCTGAAATACAACTTAGTGCACTATGTAGGGAACATAAATTCGTGATCTGATATACAACTTAGTGCACTATGTTGGGAACATAAATCCGTGATCTGATCTACAACTTAGTGCACTATGTAGGGAACATAAATCCGTGATCTGATATACAACTTAGTGCACTATGTAGGGAACATAAATTCGTGATCTGATATACAACTTAGTGCACTATGTAGGGAACATAAATTCGTGATCTGATATACAACTTAGTGCACTATGTAGGGAACATAAATCCGGGATCTGATCTACAACTTAGTGCACTATGTAGGGAACATAAATCCGGGATCTGATCTACAACTTAGTGCACTATGTAGGGAACATAAATTCGTGATCTGATATACAACTTAGTGCACTATTTGGGGAACATAAATTCGTGATCTGATATACAACTTAGTGCACTATTTGGGGAACATAAATTCGTGATCTGATATACAACTTAGTGCACTATTTGGGGAACATAAATTCGTGATCTGATATACAACTTAGTGCACTATGTAGGGAACATAAATCCGTGATCTGATATACAACTTAGTGCACTATGTAGGGAACATAAATTCGTGATCTGATATACAACTTAGTGCACTATGTAGGGAACATAAATCCGTGATCTGATCTACAACTTAGTGCACTATGTAGGGAACATAAATCCGTGATCTGATATACAACTTAGTGCACTATGTAGGGAACATGAATCCGTGATCTGATATACAGCTTAGTGCACTATGTAGTGAACATAAATCTGTTATCTGATAAACAACTTAGTGCACTATGTAGGGAACATTAATGTGTTTGTGACACGAACAGTTAGCTAAGTAGCTCAGTTAGCAGCTTTTTAAAGTTCTGTTATCACCCATTGTAAGTTGCTTTGGCCACATATGTAAACATAAAAGTATATGAGGTATATACCATGCGGTTAAGGTACTGGATCTTCTAGTAATCAGAAGGTTTTATGTTCAAGTCCTAGTCATAATTGTAAGTTGGTACAAATAATATAAAGACTAAAATTGTGTTATAGGTTAACTGTTATTCTTCGAATTCACATTTGAAAGTATAAAAGCAGTACAAACACAGCTGTAGTTTCTTAATGTTTCCTCTAGAGGACAGTAAAGAACCACGAATCCCCCCAATGCTTCTTTGCACTGAAAGGCCTCGTCGCCTCGTCTCATTTATTCCCCTGTAACAATTACAGAAATAGAGCTGCGATGCAATTAACCTATTTTTAAATACCATTTTATTAGGCCGGTTTATCCCGGATAGAACGAGGCTTAAAATAGGATGAGGTGAGGAATACGAACCAGCTGTGCTTTCTTCACCTCACGAATGCGTACTGAGCAGGAGAGAGAACATGCTGTGGCTTTATTGCTTTATGTAACAAATCAAAAAAGTAAGGACACTATGACAGAGACTCAATTTACGTCTGATGAAACGATTAAACAAACCCGAGGCTCGGCGGCACAGTTAAAACCAGAAACAAACAGCACAAACAAAGTGTTGGCAAATCCAATTATCACCGTGGTGGATACAACATGCCAGCTTTAATGAAGAGCAGAAGATGTGTTTATTTATTTATGGAGGCTTTTTTTTTTCCAAACAGTGGGTTCAAGTGCCAACCTGGTGAAAATACACCCTTGCTGGTTTGGCAAGCTGAGAGGAGCTGAGAAGAAACGAGAGGAGAACGTTCCAGATGAGGACCAAACTCGGGACATTAGACGTCATGCTACAGTGACGCACCCCATTCTACCAGCTTTGCCACCACGCCATCCCAAATAATGAGAGGTGGAGGTATGGGTTGTAGTGGTGCCCTACTTGATTAAATCTATGAATCAGCTCCTCTCAAAGGACGTGATAATACTCAGGTCAAACCAGGGTTCAAAGATCTAAAGGCTGGGTGTGTAGCTATCCATTTATTCATTTATATACAGTATTTTCACTAACAGTCTCATTTTGGTCAGGGTTGCCAGGTTGTGGTGGTCCTATGGCACCAGAAAACACTGGGTGCCTATTCACTGACCTATAAGCAGTTCAGAGCAGCCGATTCATTTATTGCACGCACAGTCATGGACAATTTTGTGTCTCCAATTAACCTGGCTGCACGTCTTTGGACTGTGGGAGGAAACCCACACAGACACGGGGAGAACATGCAAACTCCACACAGAAAGGCCCTTTGACAATTTGGCCCTTGTCAAACTTGCTCAAATCGTTAGGCTTGCCCATTTTTCCTGCTTCTAACACATCAACTTTGAGGATAAAATGTTCACTTGCTGCCTAATATATCCCACCCACTAACAGGTGCCGTGATGAGATAATCAGTGTTATTCACTTCACCTGTCAGTGGTCATAATGTTATGCCTGGTCAGTGTAAGATAAGATAAAACTCAGTACTATGTGGGTTATCCGGCAAAAATCACACCATGGTGGATCATTCTCAGCACTGCAGTGACAATGACATGGTGTTGGTGTGTTAGTGTGTGTTGTGCTGGTATGAGTGGTTAAATACCGTGTCCACTCACTGTCCACTCTATCAGACACTCCTACCTAGTTGGTCCACCTTGTAGGTGTAAAGTCAGAGACCATCGCTCATCTATTGCTGCTGTTTGAGTTGGTCATCTTCTAGACCTTCATCAGTGGTCACAGGACGCTGCCCACGGGGCGCTGTTGGCTGGATATTTTTGGTTGGTGGACTATTCTCAGTCCAGCAGTGACAGTGAGACAGTGTCTGATCCACTCATATCAGCACAACACACACTAACATACCACCACTATGTCAGTGTCACTGCAGTGCTGAGAATGACCCACCACCCAAATAATACCTGCTCTGTAGAGGTCCTGTGGGGTCCTGACAATTAAAGAACAGGGTGAAAGCAGGTTAAAAAGGTATGCAGAGAAATAGATAGACTACAGTCAGTAAGTGGAGCTGATAAAATGGACAGTGAGTGTAGAAATAAGGAGGTGGTTTTAATGTTATGGCTGATCGGTGTATTTCTGGACAGCGTAAAGGTAGTAGACCTATCAGGTCAAGTTTATAGAAGCTGTATTTAGCAACTATACAATAAATGATTTCTAGATGCTACTATTAGTTATGCATTTTTAACATTCCTAGGTTAAACAGCACCTCTCTGACTTAAAAATAAGAAAATCAGCTTATTTTGACTCGCACGTCTCTGTCTCTTTAAGCCCTCCCAAGTCCGAGCCTCAGCGCTGCACCGTTCCCCTCATTTTCTTTATAATGCTAATGGACTTCCATATCTAATAAATCCCCGTAGATTCGAAGCGCTGAGATGTTATGACTCGTTGGCTAGAATTTATCACCCCCATCCATTCCTCTCCATCTTTTCATTCATTGTGTTTGAGAAGTGCCAGCGAAGCACGTACCGCCGAGTTTCTCCGAGCTGAGAATGATCCGAGAACGAGAAGCAAAACATAAATTAAAGAGCGGGAGAGGTCGCGGTTTGGGGATTTAACACTTATGACCCCAAAGGTCGGACCGAGTGCGTTGCATTTTTTCATCCACTTTAGGTTCCTTTGCTTTAACCCTCTTGTACCTCATGATCCACGTGGATACCTTGTTGACCCAGGTCATCATTATCATTCTGTAGCAATGCAGTCATATTTTTTGCATTTATTTCAATTTTTTTTCTATTACGATTCCTACACCCTCTCCAAATTTATTCTACTTCTGCATATTTGTCACACTTATATGTTTCAGATAATCAAACGTCTTTCAATATTATTTATAATATATAATATCTCTACTCCTGCAGACCCCGAACCTGACTGAGAAGGGCTGTACCCCAGCTGAAGCTGTAATTGCAGCAACCTACCCTCCCTCAGACAAACCCAATTACGTCTGTGCCTCTGAAATGAGATTTAAACTTAAGAGCTCGAGAGCGGTGGCCTAGCATTTTTTACCACTGGGATTCAAACCTACAATCTTCTGATTGATAGCCCAGTGCTCTAACCACTAGGCTACCACTGTAGTAGAGGATGCCACAGAATAGTATCTACCCCCTCCAGACATAGCCAGTTACGTCTGTACCCGGCTGGTCGATAGCAGAGCAGAGATTCGAACTCAAGAGCTCGAGATCTCAGCACCGATGGCCTAGCATGTTTGACAACTGCGCCACCTAAGCGCCTTTGGGATTTAAACCAACAATCTTTTAATTGATAGACCAGTGCTCTAACCACTAGGCTATTACTGTAGTAGAGGATGACACACAATATTGTCAACCCCCTCCAGACATAGCCAGTTACTTCTGCCGATAGCAGACGGTAGCAGAGCCGAAATTTGAACTTAAGAGCTCGAGATCTCAGCACCGGTGTCCTAGCATTTTTTACCATTGGGATTCAAACCCACAATCTTTTGATTGATAGCTCAAAGCTCTAAACACTAGGCGACCACTGTAGTAGAGGACGGACACAGAATAGTATCTACCCCCCCAGACATAGCCAGTTACGTCTGTGCCCGGCTGGTCGATAGCAGAGCCGAGATTCGAACTCAAGAGCTGGAGATCTCAGCAGCGGTGGCCTAGCATGTTTTACAACTGGGATTCAAACCCACAATTGATTGATAGCCCAGTGCTCTAACCACTAGGCTATTACTTTAGTAGAGGATGCCACAGAATAGTGTCAACCCCCTCCAGACATAGCCAGTTATGCCTGTGCCAGGCTGGTCGATAGCAGAGCTGAGATTTGAACTCAAGAGCTCGAGATCTTAGCACCGATGGCCTAGCATTTTTTACCACTGGGATTCAAACTCACAATCTTTTGATTGATAGCCCAAAGCTCTACCCACTAGACTACCACTGTAGCAGAGGACGACCACAGAATAGTATCTACCCCCTCCAGACATAGCCAGTTATGCCTGTGCCCAGCTGGTCGATAGCAGAGCCGAGATTTCAACTCAAGAGCTGGAGATCTCAGCAGCGATGGCCTAGCATGTTTTACCACTGGGATTCAAACCTACAATCTTTCGATTGATAGCTCAAAGCTCTACCCACTAGGCTACCATTGTAGTAGAGACGCCACAGAATAGTGTCTACTTCCCCCAGACATCATCTACTTCCCTAGGCTTTTCTGTGAAAATAAATCAAGGTTGCTTCCACTGTTCCCGGGATATGCTCCAGATCCACCGTGACCCTGACCAGGATAAAGTGGTTAAAAAACAACTAAACAATGGATTCTAGGCTCTGGTTTTATTTCTACCTTAGTACTTTCTCCACTTGTCTCTTCTGTCCTATGACTTTCTTCTCTTTTGGTCAAATTTCTTTGCTTGGCTCTGCTCACTCCCCTGGGAAGGGTATGTCATCAGACCCCTTACCAGCAAAGGGTCATGGGGTTGAAAGGCTCCTGATTGAGGTAATTTAGCTTCTGGACGCGAGAGCCATGAAGGCCTCTCATTTTCATCCCTAATAGGCACACATCAAAATGACCAGGGGGCGGGGAAGAAGGGGGGGACGCTGTTAAACTTGACAGGTCGGGACGGATTTATCTCTCGTCATCTGAAAGTGGCAGAAACTTTTATTAACACTCAGTGACATTGCGAAGTTCGTAAGTTCGTAAAGGTCCGTGCATATGGCCTTGTTTTAAAACTTCAGATATTGCCTATTGATCCTGGCTCGTCCATTAACGGGCGTTTTTTTACGATCTCGTGGGGGAAAAAAATCGACAGCTCATATTTCAGTCCTGTCGGGAAATGTGTCAGGTTGGAAGCGAAATTGAAGGTTATGTATTCGTAGCGGCGCTGTCCTTCTGTCACACCTCTTCGGTGATCAATGCTAGCCTCTGCTCGGCCGCCGTGCCTTATTTTAATGAGTCTGACAGAACAGGTTCCCGGAGCTTTTTAGAAAAGGAATAATAAAGTTGGAGGGTTCACGTGAGGCGTATGGTGTCAGGGAGGTAAAAGGACGCTTTTTCCTCGGAAAGGTCAGCGCCGCTACGTGACGGCTCTCTCAAAGGTGCTCGCTCTGCCACTTCGACGACTTCTCCACTACATATTTAATACTTCTCTCAATTCGGGATCAGAAGAAAGCTCAGACTGGCAAGGGTGTGTGAAAGCGAATGATGTTCTTTAACACCGAGACCTTTCGCGCCTCAGAAGATGAAGCCAGAGGCTAGGACGTGGTCCGATCTTCGGGATGCGCTCGTCCTTTTATCAGCCGCATCAGATTTTGCTCTTAGGATGAGGCATTGTGACCTGTCGGTCGTTTGGGGAAGGGGGATGATAAGCCTTTCTTCTTTTTGGATATGCCTAATTAAAGCAATAGACAGGAAATGATGAAATTGCAAACCAATTCAGTTTTCGCAAAATGGAAAGATCAAATCGACTAGAGAGCAATTAATGGCTGAGTGGTTGAGAATAAAAGCACAGATTCTGCAGCAACTTCACAGATTAGCCTTAAGGTCATATGCAAGATTGGCTGACCTTGAGAATTAAAGCAACCTATGTATTTTGCACACTAACATTACTTTTATCCTCCAAAGAAGGAGAATATACTCTAACCCTAACCATAACCTTAACCCCATGCTTTCTTGTAATATTTTTAAGGTGACCATATTTGGTTTTCAAAAAAGAGCACACTTGGTCCCGGGAAGAAGGGGGTAATTTAATGTAACTGGTGGCACCATGTCAATATGTATAAGGTATACCCTAACCCTAACCCCATGTTTTCTTGTAATCTTTTTAGAGTGACTATATTTTGGTTTTCAAAAAAGAGGACACTTGGTCTGGGGAGGAAGGGGGTAATTTCATGTAACTGGTGCCACCATGCCAATATGTCTAGGGTATACCCTAACCCTAACCCTAACCCCATATTTGGTTTTTTTTGTTTTTTTTAAAAAAGAGCACACTTGGTTCGGGGAGGAGAGAAGTTATTTAATGTAATTGGTGGTGCTATGTCAATATGTACAGGGTATACCCTAACTGCATGCTTTCCTGTAATCTTTTTAGAGTGACTATACTTGGTTTTTAAAAAAAAGCACACTTGGTAGAAGGGGGTAATTTAACGTAACTGGTGGTGCCATGTCAATATGTATAGGGTATACCCTAACCCTAACCTTAACCCTAAACACATGTTTTCTTGTAATCTTTTTTAGAGTGACTATATTTCGATTTTTTTTAAAAGAGCACACTTGGTCTGGAGTAGACGGGGTAATTTCATGTAACTAGTGGCGCCACGACAATATGTATAGGGTATACCCTAACCCTAACCCTAACCTTAACCCCATGCTTTCTTGTAATCTTTTTTGAGTGACTATATTTGGTTTTCAAAAAAGGGAGGGGTAATTTCATGTAATTGGTGTTGCCATGTCAATTTGTATGGGGTAGAGGTTTAAATAGTTGACAAATGCATCAATAACCCTCCAACTGTGTTACTGAACTTTAATACACATACAGCTACTCTTAAACAAGACAACTAACAAATGCCTTTATGGCCAGACACTCTAATTTCTAGTCTTTCCATTCAGTATTTAGCCCCAAACAATAATAACAACAAATTAAAAAAACACTTGTCATCTTTGATGTATTGCGCAATCATATAACCTGACTAATTTGGAGTGGTTCTAACTTTAATTTACTTGCTCCCATCAGTAGAAACCCCACAGAAAGGTGTGTGTTCTAGTGCTTGCTGAGCAATTTCCACAGAATGCAGTGCCACCTTCAGAATCAGGGAAAGGCTTTTTTTAAAACCATTAATCTGCAGCTGTTGTGGTGAAATGCAAAAACTCCTAAAAAGACCTGAAAACGAAGGTGAAATCAATGCATGAACATTGACCACAAAAGCAGAATCCCGGACATTTTTGGTGATTTAAAAACCCCAGCTGGATGCATTTTTAGGTCCCAAAAAGAGGACATGTCCATGAAAAAGAGGACGTATAGTCACCCTATCTTTATATTACTCCATTACAGACAAATGACCAAACTGTTCCTAATAAAGCTAGACCTGAAGAAACGTTTCATTGTGCAAGGGTGTGTTTTCACATTCGCATACTCCAGATGTGTTTTCCTGGGCCTCTCCGACTGGAACAAGCTCCAAGCTAAACAAACCCAGAGCAGAGGTTGATCAAAACTCAAACTCTTCTATCTACAGGGCTGTGCTGGGAGCTGGAACAGGAGGTAGCCGGTCTACTGCTATGGAAACAGTGACAGTGCTGACCTTCATGCTGAGATCCAATAGGGGGAAGCAGTGGTCTGTATATGAGCGAAGTTACAGCAAAGGACGCACTGGATTCCAGCACTAAGGGATGGTTATGTGGTAGTTGGGCAGTTGTGAGTGTGTATATAAGTCTGGGATGCTCTGTGTTCCCACTTAGGGTGTCTAGGTTAGGCTTTGGACCCACGGTGACCCTGATTATCAGTTAGATCCTGTAGGAACTGTAGGAATGGAGCATGACTTATTTACCGGACCACACAGATCACATGACATATGCTTTATAATGCAATAACCTACCCAATCTTCCTAACAGTAATAGTTGTTGGTTGCGCCGTATGACATTTGAATTGATCAAAAGTCATGGACAAAAGTTGACCAGGTAGTATGGGTGCAGCCCAGCTCCAGAGGCCAGATTTAGTCTTTATCCTCTTACCCAATTTAGCATAGTCAATTTGTCTTCCGCTGCTGGGGGATCCTTGATTGCAGTCAAGGTGGGTATATTGCTGCTCACGCCTCCTCCGACCCATGCGCAACCCTTAGCGGAACCCCTTTTCACCCATGCTTTCTGCACCGGTGCCTCTATATCTGCCAATCAGGGTCCTCACATAGCGTTTGAAGACCCCACCCACATAGTCCGGTCATCCCGCCCTAGCAGAACCGTGTCTGCTGCAGGCACTGCCAATTATGCTCGCTAGATGGCACCTAGCCGACCGGTGGCAATGCAGAGTTTCGAACCAGGGAGTTCAGAATCTCATCGCTGGTCCCGCTGCGCCACCTAACCCTAACCCTACATCCCAATGACATTCAGAAATGTAACTCGTGTTCATAAGTATAATGACACCCAGTTATAATCATGCTGAACATTTCTGAGGTTGAGCATTGAGATCTAATGAATTTACATTTAGAGAGTCAGAGTCAGAGAGTCTGCATTTAGCAGATGCTTTTATACAAAGTGAACTAGGGTTATGAGCAAATACCTTGCAAGGATGACCTTGTTTAGGGGCCAACTGTGGCAACGTGTTAAAAGGAATTGAACCAGCAACCTTAACCAATGAGCTACTACTTCCCCAATGAAGAAAGGTCCAATTTTAACCCACTGGTGTTAAGAGAGAGTTAAGAATAGGACTCCTGCCGCTCAGGTGGCGAAGCGGTAAAACACACGCTGAACACCGGAGCTGGGATCGCGAATACATCGTATAGAATCTCAGCTCTGCCATCCGGCAACGATTGGCCTGTTGTTCAGACAGGGGTGGGATTAAGGCGGATAGGGTCTCTCTCATAACTAATGCAATTACGACCTCTGCTGGCTGATTGATGGCGCCTGCACAGAGAGTGCTGTCACGGTGTGTCTCTCTGTACACAGGGCTGATCTGCACTGCACTCGTCAAGTATAGGTGACAAAATGCATACGGCTGCTGCCCTTGTGTCGGAGTGGGCATAGGTTAGCTTTGTTCTCCTCGATCAGAGCGGGGATCAGCATTGGTGGAGAGGAAGCATGATGCAATCGGGCAGTTGGACGAACTGCATGAACAAAATATATGTATAAAAAAAGAATAGCACTCCTGATAGATCTCAGTAGACCTCACTTTGGGCAAGGGCCTTATCAAACTTCCTCCACCAAGTTGTAAGCATATTATTTATTGTATATAATTGATTGTATACACTTTATATACGTATAGAAAATGTAAATTGACCTTTGCGTATTCTTATATCACTGATTTGAGTGCCTTTGGATCTTGGTTTTATTAAGTATTGTACCATAGGCAGTATAATCCCTTTTTCATATCTTCTGATTTAAACAGTGCCACCGCTGAGTACAAATCCACTCAAATCCCATCACCCCCTCCCCTCTAGAGTAAAGATTTTTAAAACTTACCCAACTTTTCACTTTAAAACTTACCCAATAAGAGCTCCCCCCCCCCCCCCCCCCCCCAACTCTTCAGCCCAGCTAGCGGAAGATAAAGCCGAGACCGAGATCGTAACGCCCCGGCCGGAGAGTATCCTTATTATGGTTGGCAGGAAAACGAGACGAAGAGAGATACGAGCGAAAACAAGTTGCTCTGCGAATGCAACCCAACCTGGTTACAATTACGAGGCAATTTCGTAAAAGGTCAATGAATTCAGATGATATCCTTAGAGGGAGGAAATTTAATACCCTTTTTGGCTGAATTAATTAATTATAATATTAGGCTCGCTCGGGGGGGGGAGCTTTCTTGAGTGATTAAGTGAGCCCGTATTTTTAAAAGACTCCCCAAACCTCATGGGTTTCTGGCCTCTTGAACCTGGGTATGGGGCATACATTTCTAAATAATGCATTATTGTAGTAGCGCCGTGCAGACCCGCTGTAGAGAACTAGCAGTGTGGGTTAGTTTTAGCTTTGAATTCACTTAATTATGTGGACAACCATTCTAATCCATCAGCTACATCACTAAAGGAAGCACACAGCTACACATTGACTATAGTCCCGGTCATACTAAAGGCATTAGCATGGCTCTGTAATGGATCCTTTTACCATTTTTATTATTTTTTTATTATTATTATATTATTGTTTTTCCTGATTAGGGTAGAGGTGCGTCCGGAACCTATTCTGTCCATACTGGGTGAAAAGTAGGAGTATAACAATAAAATACCCAGTAAAAACCCACATGAACACATGGACAACATGCATGATTCTACACAGACAGAAACCCTGGATCGATGAAGCTGCCAGGAACGGACACCAACCAATCTGTTTTTTTTTGCCTTCCTAGAGCTTTCCTGGACCCTGGTAAGGGTCTGATAAGTTAAACGTAACCATAACCACAACCAGGTGCACCCTATAGTATTATGGTATTTGTCACACTATATGAGATTATTCAAATATTAGTAGATTTTATACAAGAAAGTCAAAAGTCGAACCTGGATCGATGAAGCTGCCAGGAACGGACACCAACCAGTCAGTTTTTTTTGCCTTGCTAGAGCTTTCCTGGACCCTGGTAGGTGTGTGATAAGTTAAATGCAACCATATTTTCTACAACTTGACAGATATACGATATACCAGGTGCACCCTACGGTGCAAACCATTTTTGTCTGATGATGTTCCTATATTCCAGCATGATGATGTTCAAGTTGAGCACAATGGATGGATGGATGGATGGATGGATGGGCAGTTGTAGCCTAGCAGTTAAGGTACTGGACTAGTAATCCATAGGTCGCTAGTTCAAGCCCCACCACTGCCAGGTTGCCACTGTTGGACCCTTAAGCCAGGCCCTTAATTGCTCAGATAATATACTGTCACAGAACTGTATGTCGCTTTGGATAACAGCATCTGCTAAATGCTGAAAATGTAAATGTAAATAGATAGATAGATAGATAGATGTGCAATGTACAATACTATGTAGATGAATACCTAGAATGAATGGAGTGCAGACCTTCTTTATTCTTTCAAAAACTTATCCCACCAACATACCACCACAAACCATATAGGACTTTATCTTAGGTCGGACTCACACTGTGCGATCTTAGTAGATCTTATTCAACAAACTGAGCAATAACATTCTCAGTGTTAGATTAGACGTTATGATTCTTCAGTGGCAGACCTTCAGGTACCCCATTATATCACATCAATCACAAAACCCATTGGCATAATAGTGGCAAGGTTTTGCTCAGAGAAAACATCATTGAACGCAAAGTGGAAATGTTTGAGGACCTTTGCAAGTGGTAAAGGAGGAGAACACTGTCATTAGTAGGATATTTTTCAATCTATTAGCATCTGCGCTAGCTGCAAGGCCATTACAAAAACGGTCACAATAACCCACATATTTTGGAATGAATTAATGCCAGCAATTAAGTAATTTCAATGATTTATTGTTCAAACACTATTTTATACAATAAAGTCACAGTGTTCCATATATTAGTTTTAGGTCGTCCTGTGCTGTCCTTCTGAATCATCCACTAATGTCACATTGTACATTCAAGCTGATACACAGTATGTTCTAGAAGAATGTAGACGCCTGTTTAAACTACAAGTTTGTTGGTCAGTCTGTTCCAAAACCACCTTTAAAAAGACTTTTTACAAGATTTAAGGGTGTCTGGGAATTTGTGCCATGTGTACAACAGAGCATGTGGGGGTTATGTGTAGGGTTATGAGGTCAGACAGTAATGCTGGTTGTCGATCCAATTGATCCCAACAGTGCTAAGTGGTGTTAAGGCTCTGGTCACTATTAATTCATTAGGATTTCATGACAGGACAGTAGGTTCTGGTTACACAAGAATAATCGGTTCAAAAGTCTTTGGACTGTGGGAGGAAACCGGAGCTCCCGGAGGAAACCCAAGCAGACACGGGGAGAACATGCAAACTCTACACAGAAAGGACCCGGCTTGCTTAGCCTTGGAATCCAACCCAGGACCTTCTTGCTGTGAGGCGACAGTGCTACCCATTGAGCCACCTTTCCTCAAACACACGGGTCCTCAAAACTGTCAGCAAAACGGGCATAGATCTAATTTGGTATGATTGATCTCTCAGCAGCTTGTCAGGTGGGACTCCCTGGC
>NC_086011.1:8983532-9053532 GCF_030014385.1 Trichomycterus rosablanca
ATGTGGGGGGTGGGACAAAGAACCGGATGTGGGTCTCTCTCTGTCAGAATGCGATTGTGTTCTCTGCCGGCTGATTGGAGGCGCTTACACAGAGATGGGAGAGGGTGCCCTTAGGGTGTGTCTCTCCGCATGCAACGCTAGGTGGCGCCAAACTCGTCAATGTGTGGGTGGCAAAGATGCATCTGGCTGCTGCTCGTGTGAGGGGATACGGGTTAGCTTCAATCACCTCCGTCATGGCAGGGTTCGGCATAGACAGAGAGGAAGCACGATGCTAATTGAACAATTGGATGCGCTAAAAGGGGAGAAAAAGGGGTAAAAAAAAATAATAATAAATAAATACAAATATTTGTATTTATTTCATTTAATTTATTATTTTATGTTTTTTTCCCTGTGGATTTTTAAAAAACAAAATATTATTTTATTATTATTTTTTTTGTGGTGATATTTCTCTGACCCTGCAAAACATTTAGGTTCAATGAATTATTTTAGTAAGATCTAGCGACCGCTTCTCCCTCGGGTCATTGCGCTTTATTTTAAAACACTTTCTGTTCATGAATTTTAATCGAGCATAATGCATTGATTAATTATTAACTAAGCGAGTTTAAATAAAGTCCAGATGGGTATTATTTCAAAAAGAATATGGAATCAGTTATATAATGTCAAGGATTTTTTTCCATCATGACTGTGTACAAAGCGAGGTGGTTAAACTGTGGTTTTACCCCGAGGGCATTCTGATGGAAACCTGTTTACCCGCCGAGGTTAAGGATTAAAGTCGAGACTGCCGGGACAACGATGCTGCTCCTGTCAGATGTGACGGGTCTGGAGTAATTGCAACGACAAGAAATCACTACAGACTTTATTGAAGACTAGAGCGGATAACAACCCTATTATTATTTAATTGTTTATTTATCTATTTATTACCACTGTATGACTTTTAGATCATTCAATTCTGTGTTTGTATGATTTGTGTAAATCGTGTATTTATTTAAAGTATCCTCCAGACCACCCAAGAAGGATGGGCCCTGCTGAGTCTGGTTCCTCTCAAGGTTTCTTCCTGTAATTTTCAGGGAGTTTTTCCTTGCCACAGTCGCCCTCGGCTTGCTCAACAGGGGTTTTTGTATCTGTTGGTCCTGGATTTTGTAAAGTTGCTTTGAGACAATGTATATTGTAAAAAGCGCTATATAAATAAAGTTGACTTGACTTGACTTAAACTACAGTGGCCTGCACGGTGCTCTGTGCTAAATATGTCGTTACATATTAATCAATACCTATTGTCAGAAGGCCTCAGATTATATCTAGGATGTAGGACCGGATTAAGACAGAAATCTTCCTATCTAGACAGATTTAATCATGTTCATGTGTCAGCTTACTGATTATGCAGACTATTCTCTGAAGAAATCCGAACGTCAAAACAACGTCACGTCAGAAGTAAAACCGGGCTGCCAAAAGACCGTCAACCTTTATTACCCCTTTACGTCCAACATCCAGAACGACCGACTATAATCAAAGGTCCTTACAACCCTTTTTAATGTACATTTTCTACTCGGGAACGTAGCCCAAATTCCCACAACTCTGTCCAAATCAGTGTATATTAATGCGTGCTGCAAGTTCTGACCGAAAACAGCAAATTTCAAATTACCTGCCTGATTACTGATGACCCCAAATATCCCGCAGGCATGAATATTCATTACGGATTTCAGTCCGGTCTCTAAAAAATTATTAATTTCTCTCTCTCACGCGTGTGCACGTTCCTTCTGCGTAGACTGTGAATAAGAATGATTAATGAAATTCTCACACATACAGATTCATCATTGGGGAAGCAAGAATGGTAATAAGGATCCAATTAAAGGCCCGGTAGGAAAGAAGCAGTGGGGGGGCAGAGTGCTCCCATAGCGCTCCCTGCACTGAGGGCCAGTCACTCATGCACACACACATGCACACACACACACACTCTAAAACAATGGCACTTCTACACTGAGAAATATACACTTTTATTCATACGTTTCAAGGGCAAATGAATAAAGATATTATTTATTTAATGGTGTAGAAAGTTCCATGATGTCATTAAACTTTGTAGCCTGACCTCGATGGTCTTTGACTCACCTATTAATGAGTACCAAGATCCATAAAAAAACAGGCTTGTAAGAGTTTCTTACATTTACTTTGACTTTTATTTCATTGCAGACAGGATGAACCTGAGATATTTCACGTTTTATCTGCTCAACTTCATTTATTAATAAACATCCATTCCTGCATTTAAGGCCTGCAACACATTCCAGAAGAAGTTGGGACAGTAAAGCATTTACCACTTTGTAATGTTTCCATTCCTTTTCCCCTCACTTAAAAGTCGTTTTGGCAGCGAGGATACCAAGCGATTGCAAACACGTCTTAAGATGTGCAACAGTACGGGGTCGTCGTTGTCGCATTGCACACATTCTCTATGGGGGACAGGTCAGGACTGCAGGCAGGCCAGTCCAGTGCCCGTACCCTCTTCTTCCGCAGCAAGAATATGCATGGACGTCCCTGGAAACAACGACGTCTTGAATGCAGCACATGTTGCTCTAAGATCTCAGTGTACTTTTCTGCATTAATGCTGCATCACAGAAGTGTAAATGACCTTTACCAAGGGCACTGACACCGCCCCATACCATGACAGACCCTGGCTTTTGGACTTGTTCCTGATAACAGTCTGGATGGTCCTTTTCGTCTTTGGTCCGGAGCACACGGTGTCCATTTTTTCCAAAAAAGACCTGGAATGCTGATTCATCTGACCACTGATGGTCCATCCTAGATGACTCCGAGCCCTGAGAAGTCGACGCCACTTCTGGACATGGTTAACATAAGGCTTCTTTTTTGCACAGTAAAGTTTTAAGTGGCATTTGTGCATGTAACTCTGTATTGTAGAGCTTGACAAAGGTTTGCCAAAAGTAATCCCTCACCCACGTGGTTATATCAGCTATTGTTGAGTGGCGGTTCTTGATGCAGTGCCGTCTGAGGGATGGAAGATCACGGGCATTCAGCTTAAGCTTGTGCTCTTGGCCTTATACGCACTGACATTCCTCCTGATTCCTTGAATCTTTTAATGATATTATGCACTGTAGAGGGAGAAATATGCAAATCCCTTTCAATCTTTCTTTGAGGTTCATTGTTTTTAAACAAGATCCTCTGATCATCTTTGCTCATCAAAGACTCAGCCTTTCCTGGATGCTGCTTTTGAACCAAACCATGATTACAATCATCTGTTTGGAATCACATCATTATTTAGTTTTTTCACCTCATTACAAGCCATAAATTGCATCTGTCCAAACTTTTTTTAGAATGTGTTGCAGGCCTGAAATGCAGGAATGGATGTTTATTAACACATGAAATTAAGTTGAGCAGACAAAACATGAAATATCTTGGGTTCAAACTAATGAAATAAAAGTCAAAGTAAATCTAAGAAACTGTATATTTATTTTATTTGCATTTTCCATCCATACTGTCCCAACTTTATCTGATTTGGGGTTGTAAAATCACATGATATGTGGTAGAGACTCAGTCTAACCTCTCCTGCTTCTGTGTTTTCGGTTGCTCCACGCCTTTGCTTCCCTCCCCTTCGATTAATTTCATGTTCGGTTGGATTCCAAGATGGCCTGTGTGTTGGCCAAATATTTGTGCAGGGAATGCTGGGTAATCTTATATCGCACGACTTTGATTCGGAAGGGAAGGGCAGGACGGGACAGGTGGCCGCGAGCCTGGCGGAGCGTCTGATAAAAGCCTTGCTGGATCGGACACGCGGCGTTAGTGCCACACTCGGTTGTCAGGCGATAGAAATGTAAATGAGAATCAGCACAAGTTAAGAAAGTGAAGGTCGGTGGGTGGAGTTTTCCCCGATTTTCCCAATTTCGGCTGCTCCCGTGTATGGGGGTAGCCACAGTGGATCTGGAACACATAACAGACTTGGCACAGGTTTTACTGATGCAACCCTACTATTTTTACCTGGGCTTGGGACCAGCGTTAGGAGCGCACCTTACAATGCGCTTAGGCTGTTTCAGCCAACCTTCTTTTCTTGGAAATTAGCCAATCATGTCCATGCTGATGATTTTATCAGCTCCACTTACCATATAGAAGCACTTTGTAGTTCTACAATTACTGACTGTACTTTTTAGCCTTCTTTTACCCTGATCTTTAATGGTCAGGACCCCCACAGGCCCACCACAGAGCAGGTATTATTTAGGTGGTGGATCATTCTTAGCCCTGCAGTGACACTGACATGGTGGTGGTGTGTTAGTGTGTGTTGTGCTGGTATGAGTGGATCAGACACAGCAGCACTGCTGGAGTTTTTAAATACCGTGTCCACTCACTGGCCACTCGATTAGACACCTAGTTGGTCCACCTTGTAGATGTAAAGTCAGAGACGATCGCTCATCTATTGCTGCTGTTTGAGTCGGTCATCTTGTAGACCTTCATCAGTGATCAAAGGACGCTGCCCACGGGGCGCTGTTGGCTGGATATTTTTGGTTGGTGGACTATTCTCAGTCCAGCAGTGACAGTGAGGTGTTTAAAAACTCCATCAGCATAACACACACTAACACACTACCACCAAGTCAGTGTCACTGCAGTGCTGAGAAAGACCCACCATTTAAATCCCAAATAATACCTGCTCTGTGGTGGTCCTGTGGAGGTCCTGACCATTGAAGAAGAGCATGAAAGGGGGCTAACAAAGCATGCAGAGAAACAGATGGACTTTATGTACTCCTATATAGTAAGTGGAGCTGATAAAATGGACAGTGAGTGTAAAAACAAGGTGGTGGTTTTAATGTTATGGCTGACTAGTGCATATATATGTATATATAATTTAACTCAAACGTTCTCTCATCTATCTATTCACACGGTCAAATTATAACAGGAATCAAGCCGCTATAGCACTTAAAGTCAACTTTCAGACAGATTTAATGTCTGCGACTCACTGCACCCTTCTTCATTAATTGCTTTCCTTAGAAAAGAACAAGAGATCCAAGAGTTCACGTCGAAAAAAAAAAAAGCCCCGTCGAACGAGACAGATTAACATTTGTTCAGTTACATGCCTTCCTCTGTCACACGCACTAACTTTGCTTGTACTAATTAACAATTAGCGAAGACTCACCGGCTAATTGTGTTATTCCTTGTAATGAAGGGGCTAATTACTAGAATGTCAATTTAGATTTAATTACTAAGAGCTTTGGTAATTCCCAGTGAGCCTATGTGACTGCTTTTCTTGCTTCTTTTGCTTGTAGAAGGAGCAGATTGCCGGGTCTCCGGCTCTTTGGTTAAGAAAGATGGGAAGTGTAAATATAAAAGAAATGAGAAAGGTGTTTGAGTTTTCCAGATCTGGAAGATTTTATAGATATTGGAAGACTGGAAGGCTTAATGATTAATGAAGGGCTTTACCTCCTGCCTTTCATATTTTTAAATCTTGGATTATTTCTTTCCTAGTGGAGATTCAATCCACCTCCTTGTTTCAACACTCACTGTCCACTTTATCAGCTCCACTTACCATATAGAAGCACTTTGTAGTTCTACAATTACTGAATGTAGTCCTTCTGTTTCTCTGCATGCTTTGTTGGCCCCCTTTCATGCTGTTCTTCAATGGTCCGTACTCTCCCAGGACCACTACAGAGCAAGTATTATTTGGGTGGTGGATCATTCTCAGCACTCAAGGAACCCAGTAACACCCTGGACAAGGCACCAGTCCATCGCAGGGCAGATACACATACACACACACACATACACACACCCATTCACCTCCAACGTGTCACCTCCAGTGTCTCCAATTACCCTGACTGCATGTTTTTGGACTGTGGGAGGAAACCGGAGCTCCCGGAGGAAACCCACTCAGACACGGGGAGGACATGCAAACTCCGCACAGAAAGGACCCGGACCGCCCCACCTGGGGATCAAACCGAGGACTTACTTGCTGTGAGGCAACAGTGCTACCCACCAAGCCACCATGTTGGACAGTTTGGAAGCTAGGGTCAGAGCTCAGGGTCAGCCATTGTACGGCGCCCCTGGAGCACACCGGGTTAAAGGTTTTTCTCAAGGACACAACAGTGGCTGGATTTGAACCAACAATCTTCTGATTGACAGCCAAACGCTCCACCCACTAGGCCAGGGTTTTTTACCGCCACCCAGGCAACACAAACAACGCATCAAAATAAAACAATCTGGTCCCACTGTGGTTTACAAGATGTAAAGCATTTCGTAAACCACATTTTGTTTATTTAAATTTTTTTTTTCTCTGCTGCCCTTCTTTTTGGTTTGCGACCCATCTAAGGGTTGCGACCCAGACTACCACTATACTAGCAGTAAAAGACTAAGATGAAATCCTAAAACTACCATGACATACATGCCACACCTGTGATCTTTTTTCCTCCCCTTACAAACAGTCCAGCATTCGCAAATGGACCCGATGCCTCCTTAAAATCACCTCTTCTTCTTTCTGTTCTTTCAGCATAACCCCTTTGATTTTCCTTCTAACTGCCTGCTCCTTCAAGCCTCTGCCAAAATACCATAAGACAGGGTATAATATATATAATTATACCCACTTACATTAGCCATTATGCCAGTCGAGCATTCCTCGGAAAATGACACACGACCTGTCAAGACTTCATTCACGCCATTAATAAGCATCATTAGTGTCTAGTTTGAATACCCCTCTTGCACACTGCAGTCATTTCAACATGTCATATATTTTAATTTGAGGCCAAAAATAGCCGAGGAGATATAATGCACTCTCGCAGCCGGGCTTTGTGATCTCTTAATGGTCAGGAAGTTCACTGTGTGACCTTGGATTTTTTCTCTCTCTCTCTCTTTTGGTGGAATTAAACTTAC
The DNA here is from genome assembly GCF_030014385.1 of Trichomycterus rosablanca. Lineage (NCBI taxonomy): Eukaryota > Metazoa > Chordata > Actinopteri > Siluriformes > Trichomycteridae > Trichomycterus > Trichomycterus rosablanca. The sequence continues at coordinate 8,990,382 of NC_086011.1, forward strand.
ATGCTAACAAAAGGGAAGTAATTGCCTTCCTGTGGCCTCGTTGTTGTTTGTGCACTTTTTACTTAAGGAGGTTTAACATGACACGCATCATATTCCCTATTGAGAAGATTGGCAATCATTATCTTTCTTTAATGCACATGGGAATTAAACTGGGACGGAGACAAATAATATTTTATTTATCCTTTTTTGTGACCTAAATCATTTGAATTCTATGACACCCTACTTTTCTACTTTGTCCCCAACCTGCGATAATGGTGTTGGTGGCATATAAGTGGCATAAAAGGACGTAAACTAACAAATAAGCTTCACATACACACGAGGATGTAAAAGCCTTGTGTATACAGCAGGGTTATACGAGTTCTCTAAGGTAGCTTGGCCGAGCATCATTGTTTTGAACTGAATGCAGAGAGCTACAGGAAGCCAGTGACGTGGCGGTGTTTAGGTTGGTCGAAAACCAGGCAAGCGGGTGCATTTTGAACGAGTTGCGGGTGTTTAATAGTAGACATGGGAGCACCTGCCAGGAGGGAGGTGCAGTAATCCAGCTGTGAGATTACAAGTGACTGGACAAGAATCTAAAAATTATGATGTTATGTATTATTATATTAGATATTATTATATAAAAGCAACATTAAAATAAAAAAAATGTAAAACAATAAAAAATAAATAAATAAAAAATAAACATTTTTTACATTACATATTAAATTATTATTATTATTATTATTATTATTATATTATTATTTATTGTTATTATTACAATTATTATTATATTATTTATTATTATTTTTATGTTGCTTTAATATAAAAACATCAAATATAAAAATATTCATGCTTTTTTTTTGTTCTTGATGACTACGTGTGGCTGTTAAAACATTAATTAGTTTTTTTTTTTCTTTTGGATCTTACAACCACTTAAGCCAAGAATGAGACCTATGGCATTGTTCTAATTTTCAAAAATAAAAAATAATTGGAGATATTTTGCTTTGATATAATAATATCTAATATAATATTATTCATGTTTTTTTGTTGACTATGTGGGGCTTTTAAAACAATTATTATTTTTTATCTTACAACAACTCGAGCCAAAAATTGGCCCTATAGCATTGTTCTATTTTAAAATAATAATTTGAGATATGTTGCTTTAATATAATAATATCTAATATAATAATTTTCATTTTTTTGGTGACTATGTGAGGCTTTTAAAACTATTTTTTTTTATCTTACAACCACTCAGGCCAAACATTTGCCCTATGGCATTGTTCTAAATTTAAAAAATAAAAAATAATTGGAGATATTTTGATTTGATATAATAATATCTAATATAATATTATTCATGTTTTTTTTGTTGACTAAATGTGGCTTTTAAAACATTTTTTTTATCTTACACCACTCAAGCCAAAAATTTGCCCTATAGCATTTTTCTAAATTTTTTTAAATAATAATTTGAAAAATGATGCTTTAATATAATAATATTACTTTTTTTGTTGACTTTGTGAGGCTGTTAAAATAATTTTTTGTTCTACATGTTTTTTTTAATAATAATTTGAGATATGTTGCTTTAATATAATAATATGTAATATAATATAATTTTTTTTTTTTGACTATGTGTGGCTTTAAAAAATTTTTTTTTTTTGGATCTTACAACCACTCAAGCCAAAAAGTAGCCCTATGGCATTGTTCTAAATAATAAAAAAAAAAAATAATTGAGATAATGGAGATATTTTGCTTTGATATAATAATATCTAATATAATATTATTTTTATTTTTGGATTTTACAACCACTTAAGTCAAAAATTGGCCCTATAGCATTGTTCTGTTTTAAAATAAAATTTTTTAGATATGTTGCCTTCATATAATAATATTTAATATAATATATAATATAATAATATCCATGTTTTTTTTGTTGTTGACTTTGTAATTTTGAATTTTGTTGGATCTTAAAACCCTATGGAATTTGTTCAAATTTTATTTTTTGGAAATATTTTGCTTTGATATAATAATATCTAATATAATAATATTCATATATTTTTTTATTGACTTTGTGGGGCTGTTAAATTTACATTTATTTATTTACTTTTTTAATTTTACGATCACTCGAGCCAAAAATTTGCCCTATGGCATTGTTCTAAATATTTTAAATAATAATTTGAGATATGCTACTTTTGATTTAGTTATAACTAATATAACAATACAATAATTATATAATAATTTTCAGATTCTTGTCCAGTCACTTGTAATCGCTCGGCTGGATTACTGCACCTCCCTCCTGGCAGGTGCCCCCATGTCCACTATTAAACCCCTGCAACTCATTCAAAATACAGCTGCCTGCCTGGTTTTCAACCAACCTAAACACCTCCACATCACCCTGCTCACAATGCTGTGTTCTCTTTACTGGCCTCCTGTAGCTGCCTGCATTCAGTTTAAGCTACCTTAGAGAACTCATCTAACCCCGCTCTGTACCACACAACCTCCGAGCCACAAGTCTCGCTCACCTTGATCCTCAAGGTTCTTTTCAGTACTAGCACCCAAGTAGTCTTCAAAGTTTCTCACCCTCTTCAAAAGATGATTAAAGACCCACCTCTTTACTAAACACTTAAACTAAGAACTTGTGTGCACTTCCTAACCTTCTATAGCATCTTATTATAAAAAATATAAAACATATATGTTTTATATATACTTATATGACATTATATACAAAAACTGTCCTTGGACTTTTGTCTACTAAAACTAAAGAAGTCAAATGTTTACTGTGAAAGCACTTCGTGAAAAGTGTGTCTGCTAAATGCAGCAAATGAAAATGTATGAAAAGTTATAAACGTGATCATATTAATAAAAATACTGAACTATAATGCGTAGTTGTTGATTGATTGAAGTGTAGTCTGCTGCTTTTACGTTCCATGCTAGACAGTAATTAATAGCCGATTGTAAAACTAAAGCGAATCATGACATTAAGCTTAAAGTTGTTATTCATGTGCCCTTGATTTATTTCTCCATAACAGATGAATGATAGACTTATATCGATTTTTTTATGATTGCCAAAACTGCCTTTATGCTTTCTCCCAAATCATTCAGGGACACAGTAAAGGGGGACAAAAAGACATCAACTTGAAGCAAATTAGCATTCAGATCCATTTATCTCCTCACCTCGAGTCCAGTACTACACAAAGACTCGACCCTTCTCATGAGTCAAGTCAAGTCAAATTTATTTATATAGCACTTTTTACAACAGACATTGTCTCAAAGCATCTTTACAAAATTCAGGACCAACAGATACAAAAACCCTTGTTGAGCAAGCCGAGGGCGACAGTGGCAAAGAAAAACTCCATTCAAATTACAGGAAGAATCCTTAAGAGGAACCTGACTCAGCAGGGCCCATCCTTTTTGGGTGGATACTTTAAATAAATAGGATTTACACAAATCATACAAACAGAATTAAAATGAACTAAAAGTTATAACTAGCAACTGAGTCATTCTATGTTCAGTGCCACTTAGTATTGCTCACCTTGTTAACGTGCAATGAGAACCAATCAATCCTGTGTGGCTCGGCCTACCACTGAGACTTCGCCTCCCATGCATCCTTTCCACGCACGGTTTACCACAGGGAGTACGTTGTACTGATAGACCTGGATCAACATTACACATTTTTTAAACATCTGTGCAGCCCAATTTAAATTAACTGAATGCTGTGTTAAAACTATTCAGGATACACCAGCATGTCTAACTAGAGAATTAGAATATAATATTTTAATACTACAATTTTTAAAAATGTATTTAAGTTTAAGTTCATTAATACTACTAACTACTATTACTACTACTACTACTTATTATTATTATTATTATCATTATTTACTCAAAAGAAGTAAAAAAGAACATTAAGTAATACATTTAAATAATTATTATTTTCTTTAAATTTTTTATTAAATTTTAGCAGCTACTTCTTGGCCAAAGTTGCAGTGTGACAATAATAATATTAGTAATACTACTAATACTACTACTAATAATATTAATAATACTACTACTACTAATACTACTATTAATATTAATAATACTACTACTAATAATAAAAATAATACTACTAATAATAAAAAATAATAAAAATACTAATACTATTACTACTACTACTTATAATAATAATAATAAAAATAACAATAATAATAATAATAATATTAACAATAATATTAATAATAATAATATTAATACGACTACTACTACTACTAATAATAATAAAAAATAATACTGCTAATAATAATACTAATCATAAAATAAGAATATTAATAATAATAATAATAATAATACTATTAATAATAATAATAATAATTATTATTATTATATTTTTAATAATAACCAGTAATAATATTAATAATAATACTAATAATAATATCAATAATAATAATTAATGATAATAATAGGTAATAATAATAATAATAGGTAATAATAATAATAATAATAATAATAACAACAACAATGGACTCACTGACAGCTAGTAAGCTAGAACACACATAAGAGAAGGAAGCTCTCAATAGAATTTAAATTAACATTTGAGTGAGAAAAAGACTGTCGAGATTCATTTCCCCCCCATGACACTTTTCTCCAATTACAGCAAATTAAACTCCTTAAATTAGGCCGCTAATCCTTCAGCTCAATTTTTCCTTTGCTATGTTACCAGCCAAGGTGACAAGATTATCTTTCTGGTTTCACAATGTTTATACTTTTGTGTTACGTTTCAAATATTTGCCTTTTCATCGTTGACACACCATTAACTGTATATACACTGATCACCCATAACATTAAAACCACCTCCTTGTTTCTACACTCGCTGCAAGGCAGCTCAGTAGGTTTTGAGATAGAACCCATGCTACAGGCTACACCCAATGTCTGACTGAGACCTTTCAAAGATGTCTATCACAGATCGATGCCACCAACAAAATCCTACAGTAACAGCTGATTGTTTTTTTTTTTACTTTATATGACCAAAAATACAGTATATGGACACCCTTTTTAGGTGCACACTTTGCTAGCCGGTGTATTACATACACAACTATATGCCTTCAATTGTGTGGCAGCAGTTGAGGAACTTTATATTAAAGCCAGTGGTTAAGTGACTATACTTTTGGCCATGCAGTCTTTCTATGGACCTGACTTTAGATGTGATTGGGTTACTCCCAATTTAAATTAGCTAAATTAATATACTGTATATTATATGGGGAAAAAGTACAACCAGTTGCACATAAAATGTGAACTTGCACTACCTGATGTTTTCCAACATCTTTTTACCAGTTACGATTTTTAAAAGTCTTATTTGTCATCGAATCTGGTTATTAAAAAAATGTCAAGTGCCCCATCATGCTGTCTCTGATCATGAATTAGCCACCTCTAGCTTTCCCTTCCTTCTTCCTCCTCTCTCCTCCACTTCTCCGCTGATTGGCGGAGATGTTAAGTGCCTTTTGACACCTGCAAGGGCAAAAATTTGGACGAGAGGGCTGTAATGAACGGAAGACGTCGACGCAATTAAAATCACTGTTAATTTCTCCAGGGAGACAGGGACCCCCCTCCAAGTCTATAAATCAGTGAAAACATGAAAAAATGAATCATTGACTTTCTTGGAAAGGGTAGAGACGTGCAGAACCTGAGCCCATCCAACATGATGTCAAATATATACATAACATTAAAACCACCTTCTTGTTTCTACACTCACTGTCTATTGTATCAGCTCCACTTACCATATAGAAGCACTTTTAGTTCTACAATGACTGACTGACTGTAGTCCATCTGTTTCTCTGCATGCTTTGTTAGCCCCCTTTCATGCTGTTCTTCAATGGTCAGGACCCCCACAGGACCACTACAGAGCAGGTATTATTTGGGTGGTGCTCCCACTGTGGTTTACAAAATATAATGTAAAGCCTCCACAGGGGGCGTATGTGCCTGTTAAAATTTGCTTTATTAAATTATTATTGTTTTTCTCTGCTACCCATTTTTTGACTTGCGAACCACCCAAGGATCTAGACCCAGACTCATTACATTCTATTCATTCAAACTGAGCAGTGATGGCTCTTCGGATAAGGTACTAGGCTGTTGATCTGACGGTTGAGGGTTTACTCTTGGGCCGTTAAGTAATGGTGGCAATCTGGTCCCACTGGGGTTCACAAGATGTAATGTAAAGCCTCCACAAGGGGGCGTACATGTAGAAATTCATTTTGTGTTTATGTATGCTTATTTAATTACTATTATTTTTCTATGCTTCTCATTATTTTGGCTCGTGACCTGCCCAAGGGTCTATACCCAGACTCATTATATTCTATTCAATGAAGCTGAGCAGTGATAGCTTTTCAGATAAGATACTAGGCTGTAGATCTGACGGTTGAGGGTTTAAGCCCTTGCTGATGAGCTGCCACTGTTGGGCTCTTAAGTAATGGTAGCAATCTGGTCTCACTGTGGTTTACAAGATGTAACGTAAAGCCTCCACAAAGGGGCGTACATATACAAATTCATTTTGCGACCTGCCCAAAAGTCTAGACCCAGACTCATTACATTCTATTCAATAAAGCTGAGCAGTGATAGCTCTTCAGATAAGGTACTAGGCTGTTGATCTGAAGGTTGAGGGTTTAAGCCCTTGCTGCCTACCTGCCACTTTTTGCCCCCTAAGTAAGGCTTTTAATTCATATTTTTCTTTAAATATGTCATATCTTGGCTGTAATTTATTTTTACAGCTCTTGTAGGGTGTTCCCGGTCTGCAGTGGTCAGTATCTTTCAAAAGTGGTCCAAGGAAGGAACAGTGGTAAACCGGCGACAGGGTCAAGGCTTATTGATGCACGTAAGGAGTGAAGGCTGGCCCGTGTGGTCCGATCCAACGGATGAGCTACTGTAGCTTAAATTGCTGCAGAACCAATTGACGTTGAGTTTCAAGATACCACTGTTACCATATTGTACTTTTTTATATTTAGGCAAATACCTAAATATAAAGTAAGTTTTTGCTCACATTCACCCATAGCCATAATAAGCTTTGACTGCTAAACCTGTCCCTTTGCCTGACCTCAAACTTGCCGTTGTACTGTATAACTACATTGCTTTAATAGACTACCATACTTATACCCAAGAGATTCATTCTTTGATGAGGCAAACAGTCCCCCGTAGAGAAAATAGTCCACCGCAAGTCCTGATCAGAGCGTGCGCGCCACCCAGCCCGACGTTCCATGTCAGCCGTGTGTTTAAATTACCCCCCACCGGCATTCAAATTACAGCCCCTATCTCATCAGTTGAAGGGTGGCGGCTTTACCGCATGATCACATTAATGCAAGTTCACCAGCCCTCTACCACACACACACACACATACACACACCACATAATGAGTCAAAGTCATCTTCCTCCGAATCCCTGCTGGGTGTACCTGCAAAGTACAAAAGGCCGCGATGCTCTATTTTAGGAGCACCTCTTTTAATTTATTTCCTTGATTCGGTGATAATAATAATAATTGTGCTGCGGGTTCTGCATTGAAATTAACTGCCACCTTCCCTGGGCGCTATCGTCGAGCCATCGGCTCCCGAAAAGAGGCCTCGCGCCTCGGTTCCTCCTTTTATTTTTCCAGCGTATTCAAATCAGGTGTTTGAAAACCAACCACGTTCGAATGCTGACGACGGGTTTACAATTTACTGATACCGGCGCGTCACCCGATCGGGAACGAATTTCATCTTTCCGCCCGCCCGTATTCTAATCACAGTGTTACACGATAGGCTTACAAGGGGGTCTTTGAAAGCACCTCCGACTAAATAAATTTGATTTGGACAGGGTGTTTCTGACAGATTGGCTTGTGCATATTTTGCCAGGTGCTGTCGAGGATAAAGTACCTAGTTTACCGCGCATAATAGGACGCGCGGGTTGCCAAAACTATTCTATTAGACCCGACGTAGCCGGGTGACAATGGCTCCCGGGCCGCCTCGGCCGGCGTTCAGGCTCGTGGAGGAATCAATCAGTATGCTAAGGAGGAAATCACGATCTGTGTATTGTGACACGACTCATTTTGTTCAAGCTGAATTACAAATGGATTTTTTCATGTACCGTAATGTAACATTGAAGGATAGTGTGTGTGTGTGTGTGGGTGGGTGTGTCAACACTGGGGCAATGGAAGATGGGCAGGGTGTTACAGATGCCCTGACTATCTGTACATAGGAGTCTATGAAAGCATAAAGCATTGCTTTTCTTCCTTTTTCTAAAATATGTATATTTATTAGCAAATACACTGACTAGGCATAACATTATGACCACTGACAGGTGAAGTGAATAACACTGATTATTAAAATAAACAAGGGCCAAATTGTGATGGCTAGACGACTGGGTCGGAGCATCTCCAAAACTGCAGCTCTTGTGGGGTGTTCCCGGTCTGCAGTGGTCAGTATGTATCAAAAGTGGTCCAAGGAAGGAACAGTGGTGTACCGGTGACAGGGTCATGGGCGGCCAAGGCTCATTGATGCACGGGGGGAGCGAAGGCTGGTACGTGTGACAAGCTAATCCAGCATAAATTGCTGCAGAACCAATTGACGTTGAGTTTCACTGTATCTAAAAACCATATATATTACCACATTGTACATATTTTACACCATTTTACTGGTGCAATACTGAGCATTAGAGTATTGACAAGGCAATTTATTTGAAAAGGAACGCATGTGCCTCTTGTTTTTCAGCCCAATTGAGCTCTTAATTATTTAATAGCTTCATTATACCCTATAATTAGAGTGGTTTAGCAAAGGTTGCCACGTCCTTAAAAGAAGTGCAATAGAATGTTGGGCCTTCCTGGGGGAATGAAATGCCCAGGGAGCAAATAATTACTCGTATTAGCATGGGTGTTTTCAAATGCTGACTAAATAATGACCTGAGATTGATCGTGTGATAACATAACTAGGTAATAACTGTGCGACAGGTTCACTTGGCCTTATTATGGGATAGTGGTAGTTTTTGAGAAAAGTCACTTCTGAATTGATAGTAATATATACACCGATCAGCCATAACATTTCTACACACACTGTCCATTTTATCAGCTTCACTTACCATATGAAAGCACTTTGTAGTTCTACAATTACTGACTGTAGGCCACCTATTTCTCTACATACTTTAATCTGCTTTCATCCTGTTCTTCAATGGTCAGGACCCCCACAGGACCACCACAGAGCAGGTATTATTTAGGCGGTGGGTCATTCTCAGCACTGCAGTGACACTGACATGGTGGTGGTGTGTTAGTGTGTGTTGTGCTGGTATGAGTGGATCAGACACAACAGCGCTGCTGGAGTTTTTAAACACCTCACTGTCACTGCTGGACTGAGAATATTCCACCAACCAAAAACATCCAGCCAACAGCGCCCCATGGGCAGCATCCTGTGACCACTAATGAAGGTCTAGAAGATGACCAACTCAAGCAGCAATAGATGAGCGATCATCTCTGACTTTACATATACAAGGTGGACCAACTAGGTAGGAGTGTCTAAAAGAGTGGACAGTGAGTGGACACGGTATTTAAAAACTCCAGCAGCACTGCTGTGTCTGATCCACTCATACCAGCACAACACTCACTAACACACCACCACCATGTCAGTGTCACTGCAGTGCTGAGAATGATCCACCACCTAAATAATACCTGCTCTGTGGGGATCCTGTGGTGGTCCTGACCACTGAAGAACAGGGTGAAAGCAGGCTAAAAAGCATGTAGAGAAACAGATGGACTACAGTCAGTAATTGTAGAACTACAAAGTGCTTCTATATGGTAAGTGGAGCTGATAAAATGGACTGCTTTGCAGAAAAACACTAGCAGCAAGGTAGGAATACCCAGAACAGGGTATCAATCCATCAAAGAGCTTCAAGCAACCCGAATCATTCCATAGCACCGCTGAGATTTGAACCCAGTTCCGAGCTTTGGTGGGCCAGCAGACCACCCTGCACTGGTGCACCACCAGTGAATACTAAATTAGTGAATATTAGACTGGCATTATATTAAATGCAACAAAAACTGATGGTGTTGTTTTCCGCCATTCTAGCCAGAACCGGACCGGTCTGCTGTTGCTTTAAGATAAAATATTCTACATCATAATTATCTCCTTAAGGTAGAAATATTAGCATATCCTCCAATCTTATTATCGGAGAAATTGCCTCATTAAGTCCGCAGCCTCCCCTTGCGCCCACCTTGCATGCCATTGTCCATATTTCATCAGCGAAGCCGCAGAGCTTCCAGGCAGCTCTGATTGGCAAGAGGCATATACCGTTGAACGGGTCTCTATGGGGTGAGATACTCCATTCTCCCCCCCTTTCGCCTCTAATGGTGGAGAGATCATCATTAATTTGGAATGCCCATGCTTCCTAAAGCTAAAATGTGGCCTCGTGGCCTGAGTTCTTTCGCCTGTCATCTTCTGAGGTCCCACATGCCCTGCGTTCATTCACCGGTTTCATCCTTTGATGTCCTTCATGTTTGAAAAGCACCCACTGTTATTGGGTGGTGATCGTGCACCTTAAGGCGATCTAACTCCCGTCTATCAGAATTTCAGGTGAACAGCTATTGTAATCATATACAGTATGTCTGCAGTTTGTGTAAGGGTTGGTGGAAGGGCAACTTGCAATCTTGTTTTTATGTATATACATACACCGACCAGACATAACATTATGACCACTGACAGGTGAAGTGAATTACACTGATTATCTCTTCATCACGGCACCTGTTAGTGGGGGGGAATATATTAGGCAGCAGGTGAACATTTTATACTCAAAGTTGGTGTGTTAGAAGCAGGAAAAATGGCCGCATGTAAGGATTTGAGCGAGGGCCAAATTGTGATGGCTAGACAACTGGGTCTGAGCTTCTCCAAAACTGCAGGTCTGCAGTGGTCAGTATCTATCAAAAGTTGTCCAAGGAAGGAACAGTGATAAACCGGCGACAGGATCATGGGCGGCCAAGGCTCATTGATGCACGTTGGGAGCGAACACTGGCCCGTGTGGTCCGATCCAACAGACGAGCTACTATAGCTTGATTGCTGAAGAAGTTCATGCTGGTTCTGATAGAAAGGTGTCAGAATACACAGTGCATCACAGTTACAGGGCTGTTTTGGCAGCAACAGGGGGACCAATATTAGGAAGATGACTATCTATCCATCCATCCATCCATCCAAATCCAATCCAATCCAATCCATCCAATCCAATCCAATCCATCCATCCATCCATCCAATCCATCCATCCAATCCATCCAATCCATCCAATCCATCCAATCCATCCATCCCATCCAATCCAATCCAATCCATCCATCAATCCATCCAATCCATCCATCCATCAATCCATCCATCTATCTATCCATCCATCCATCAATTCATCCAATCCATCCATCCATCCATCCAATCCATCCATCCGCCCAAAATAAGAGCCTGTGTATGTTTGGAGACAACAATTACTGGTTTATTATTCATCTGATCGGAGCATTAGTTACAGAAGACCCGGCTACGAGATTTACTTCTTTCCAAATCTAGAAGAAATCATGAAATCTAATTGGCCAGAACCAATAAGAGTGCAATGGGCCTGTAATTCAAATGTTAATTGAATCTCTAGCGTGGCTAAATGATTTAGGCTAAAATAGTTTTCCTCCGGCCTGGCGTGTTCTGTTTTGGTGCGTGTTGGTAAAAGAGTACTTTTGTGGCTCTAAATTGATATGCAGTGATAAAAATAACCAATATGTGTAAAAGAAAGAAAAAAAAAAACGCTTTTTATGTAATAGCAGCGTTACATTTACAGGTCTATAGACCCAGATCAACAACCAATCAAAAGCTAGTTTTTTAACATCATGTCCATACCATCTACAATAGACTTGTGAGCTATGAAAGGATGGTAAATTCGATTGTAAAATGCTTTAGCATCAGCAAACCATGGTTCAATCCCCACCCTATGTTACTATCTGTTTGAAGTTTGGTATGTTTTTGGTGCCAGTAGGGGGATTGGCTACTAGTCCATGTATTATATTTGCGATGCTCGCATCTCAGCATGTCTGCGAGATATCTCACAATGGATGTCAGCTCACTCCTGGAGATCAATCTCCAACCCAGGACCTAGTCATCTCTCTTGGTGACTCCCAGATCAGACCATCTGATAAGGTAAGAAGCCTTGGTGTCGTCCTGGATAACCAGCTGACCTTCTCTTCTCATGTAGTCATCATGACAAGATCGTGCCGGTTCCTCCTCTAGAACATCAGGAAGATCTGATCTCCATGAAAGCTGCTCAGATTCTTGTCCAGTCACTTGTAATCTCACAGTTGGACTATTGCAAATTCCATCTGGCAGATGCTCCCATGTCCACTATTAAACCCTTACAGCTCATTGAAAATGCAGCTGCCCGTCTGGTTTTTAACCAACCTAAACACTGCCACATCACCCCATCGCTGTGTTCTCTTCACTGGCTTTCTGTAGCTGCACACATTGAGTGTTAAACACTGATGCTCGCCTACAAAGCCAAAAATGGACCAGCACCAAGTTACCTTCGAGGTCTAATCAAACCTCGCTCTGTATCACGCAACCTCCAAGCCACGTCTCTCTCGACTTGATCCTTCACCCAGGACTCAAGGAAGACAAGCATCAAGGCTCTTCTCTGTACTGCCACCCAAGTGGTGGAACGAGCTTCCTCTGTCTGTCCGAACATCTGAGTCTTTTGCTGTCTTAAAAAAAGATTAAGAACCCACCTCTTTACTAAGCACGTAAGCTGACTTGTACTTACTTACTTACTAACACTCTGTTGTCTACTTAAACTAGAGTAAGGTAATGTTCACTATGGAAGCACTTCTGTAAGTCTCTCTGGATAAAAGCATCTGCTAAATGCTGAAAATGTAAATGTGATGCCCTGGGATGGTCTGGTACCTTCTCGGGAGAGTGTTGGATGACTTAAAATGTGTTTAGCTCACTAGGCTTACAGCATTGCCCAAACTAGTAATCCAAAAATGTGAGCAGGATGACCCCTGACAGCCCGGCAGGACACGTAATTAAACCGCGATTTAAAAAAGTAAAATACCACATCCCTCAATTAACCAAGAACTCAGTCTATTTGTTTAAAGTAAATCAGAGATGTTGCAATTATCACGGACACCGTCTTTATTTTCCCGACGTTATTTCAGTGTACGTGCGAGCTTCCGAGGCACGCGTGGGGCAGGTCGGTCGAGTCCTGATATGCTTAACAGCCAATTTACAAAGGTCAGGTCCTACAGATCAAACCGTTCAGTAAATTGCACCTTCAAACTCATAAATGAGAAACAATCATCTCTGGAAAGGTCACCAAGACAGCACAGCGGATTATAATAATAAAGTAAGCCAGCCATGCTCCTCCACTAATTTACTCGCGAGAAAGCTGTGAACGCCGGGCTAAAGAATCCCTCCGCCGTGTCTCAGTCTGACGCCCGACTTAGCAAGAGAAGCGGAGTATAAATTCTAATGAGGAGGTGTTTATTAATTCCCACCTGCACCAGAAAGGTGATCATTTGGACGGTGTAAATAGCACATAGTGCACATCGTCTGCACAATATCCCCAAGCAAATGAAACAATACGACTCGGGATTTGCGAAGGAGGATGCACGCTACATGAATACATACACAGATTAGGCATAACATTATGACCACCTTCCTAATATTGTGTTGGTCCCCCTTTGCTCTGCACTGTGTATTCTGACACCTTCCAGCTTTCAGAGCTACAGGAGCTCATCTGCTGGATCGGACCACACGTGCCAGCATTCGCTCCCCACATGCATCAGTGAGTCTTGGTCGGCCATGACCCTGTCGCCGGTTTACCACTTCCTTGGACCACTTTTGATACATACTGACCACTGCAGGAACACCCTACAAGAGCTGCAGTTTTGGAGATGCTCAGACCCAGTCGTCTAGCCATCACAATCTGGCCCAGTTTGGTCAAACTCACTCAAATCCTCACATTGCCCATTTTTCCTGCTTCTTGTTTGTTTGTTTATTAGGATTTTAACGTCATGCTCCACACCCCGGCCACATCCATGACAGGAACGGCAGTTACTCATTACACAAGACTCATCAGTTCACAAGGTTACACCAAACACAGTCATGGACAATTTAGTGTCTCCAATTCACCTCACTTGCACGTCTTTGGACTGTGGAAGGAAACCGGAGCACCCGGAGTAAACCCACGCAGACACGGGGAGAACATGCAAACTCCACACAGAAAGGACCGAGACCGCCCCGCCTGGGGATCGAACCCAGGCATCATACACATATATGTATAGTTATAGTTATTTTTCACCATCCTTATATAGTTATAGTAACAGCTGTATAGTTATTATTTACACATCTTTATTACTATTACTGTTATTACTAATATATACCTAACTAATCTTTATTATTGTTACTGTTATAATTATAATGTATACCTAACTAATCTTTATTATTGTTAGTTATAATTATAATGTATACCTAACTAATCTTTATTATTATTACTATTATTATTTTAATACATACCCATTATTATTCATATGCTTATTGTTATTATTGCTATTATGTATATAGTACTATGTACCTAGATATATTTACATATGTAAATAGCTATAGTTATAACTTTATATTCATATTAATCATAGACATATGTTTACTGATATTCTCTGTTTTTGCACAATGCTACTATTTGCACTTCTGGTAGATGCTAACTACATTTTGTTGCCTTGTACCTGTACTAATCAATCAAATCAAATCAAATCAAATCAAATCAATCAAAATCTATCTATCTATCTATCTATCTATCTATCTATCTATCTATCTATCTATCTATCTATCTATCTATCTATCTATCTATCTATCTATCTATCTATCTATCTATCTATCTATCTATCTATCTATCTATCTATCTATCTATCTATCTCTATCTCTCTCTCTCTCTCTCTCTCTCTCTCTCTCTCTCTCTCTCTCTCTCTCTCTCTCTCTCTCTCTCTCTCTCTCTCTCTCTCTCTCTCTCTCTCTCTCTCTCTCTCTCTCTCTCTCTCTCTCTCTATCTATCTATCTATCTATCTATCTATCTATCTATCTATCTAATGGGCTCACCAAGAAAATGCATTTCTTAGTTTCTTTGGATTATACCAACAACAAACAATTGATATTTGTTTACTCGTGCTTACAGTATTTCTTTTAATAAACCTCTACCAGACAGTTGAGATGATCAACTTTCATTGATGATTTCTCAGCTGCTATCTTCAAGTTGACATATAGGTTATATAAGTTTCCTTAATAAATTTCTACCAAAGTGTAGATACGGTCCAAACTACATTATTTAAATAAAGCAAATTTTAAGTATTTAAACTCAAAGGGTTCTTCTGGACCTGATCCAAGGATCATACTTTTATTGACGGTGTCCATAAGCTTTAGGTAACTTGTCCTTCTCCTCTGACCTCTGTATTACAACAGAGGTGCTCATTTCAGTAATATGTAACTACAGAACCTGTCTCATTCCCCCTCTGAATGTTAAAACCCCCCCAACACCCCTAAACATTGTAAATTATTCTCTTATTGGTCCCGGTAACTAAGCTTGGACACAGGCTCACATTCTCTCAAACTCCGCCGCAAATGACACTGGAGTAAAAGATCTGAATGCCAAGATCCCTTTAAGATTTCTCGCTGTTCTAACAATGACATTCACAACCCTGCTGATCCAGGATCACACAATCTGTTATTCATAATATTAGTACCACTATAAGAAGTATCCTAAATACTGATTCAGGAACAGTACACGTTAGACATCCCAAGCTGCCATCTGCAGGCTGATGGAGTGAAAAAGAGGAAAGAAACGGGGACACTTATTAAGCCAACCTAATTAAGCCTGCGGAAGGATCTATATGTCCAGGGTTAGCCAATTACAGTCTCATCCATATGAGTGTGTTAAAAGGAATTCTCAAGGGAGGGAGCTGGGACAAGCATCGACAGTGTGGTGTATATTATTACAAAGGTACATGGTAAGTCCAAAATAGGGGGGAGGAACAACACCCTAACTACCTGAGAGCTTAAGTGTATGCTTAATTTTGTATTTACCAATTCTCTCCTATTTTCTCCTAATTTAGCCTAGCCAATTAGTCTTCCACTGCTGGGGACCCATTGCATCCAAGGAGCGTATATACTGTATGTCCTAGATTTGCACGTGAGGTCAGTCTTTCACATGGAGAGTCACACACTGATCTCCGCATTCCTCCTTACACAGCATCAAAGACCTCACCCACTTTTTCCCAGCCAGCAGACTAGTGGCCAGTTTTGTCAGCTGCAGACACTTCTATTTGTGCCTGCTAGGGGTGCCCAGCCAACCGGTAGCAGAGCTGAGATATACACCGATCAGCCATAACATTAAAACCACCTCCTTGTTTCTACACTCACTGTCCATTTGATCATCTCCACTTACCATATAGAAGCACTTTATAGTTCTACAATTACTGACTGTAGTCCATATGTTTCTCTGCATGCTTTGTTAGCCCCCTTTCATGCTGTTCTTCAATGGTCAGGACACCCACAGGACCACCACAGAGCAGGTATTATTTAGGTGATGGGTCATTCTCAGCACTGCAGTGACACTGACATGGTGGTGGTGTGTTAGTGTGTGTTGTGCTGGTATGAGTGGATCAGACACAGCAGCGCTGCTTACGTTTTTAAACACCTCACTGTCACTGCTGGACTGAGAATAGTCCACCAACCTAAAACATCCAGCAACAGCGCCCTGTGGGCAGCGACCTGTGACCACTGATGAAGGTCTCAAAGATGACCAACTCAAACAGCAGCAATAGATCAGCGACCGTCTCTGACTTTACATCTTGGTAGGAGTGTCTAATAGAGTGGACAGTGAGTGGACACGGTATTTAAAAACTCCAGCAGCATTGCTGTGTCTGATCCACTCATACCAGCACACACACACACTAACACACCACCATGTCAGTGCTGAGAATCATCCACCACCTAAATAATACCTGCTCTGTAGTGGTCCTGTGGGGGTCCTGACCATTGAAGAACAGAGTAAAAGATGTAGAGAAACAGATTGACTACAGTCAGTAACTGTAAAACTACAAAGTGCTTATATATGGTAAGTGGAGCTGATAAAATAGACAGTGAGTGTAAAAACAAGTATATCCAACAAGCTCGTAGTCGTGCGTCCAAATACTTTTGGTCATATAGTGAAAACTGAAAGCTTTTTCTTCTTACAAATGCTAAAGGAGAAAAGAAACGATTGCTTAGAGTGCGCAGTCATCAGGGGGTGACACGTACACAATGGGTTTGGTCAGGGGGGTAATTGTTGCTCATTGGGGTGTCAGTCTGAGGTGCGTTCACTCGCCACAGGCATTCTGTGACAGAGAAAGTGAAGCGATTTATCCATCTCTCTCCCGTTTTTCTTAATAGAAACAGACACCAGGGGGCAGTATTGAATTAAAAAAGACAGAGCTTGTGTACTTCTGAGCATTCACTTTTTCCTTTTCTCACTTTCTCACAGAAAGAGGCAGCAGGGGTCCAGACGGCCAGTGTGGCTGGATTAATTACAGTTTTTCAATTAATGCTCCAACAACGTGCTGTTGTGCATGCCGCTGATAAGCACGTGCACAGAGAAGCCGATGAGGGAGATCGTATCCGCAGATGAAATATTATTTCCAGACTCATGCTTGCACATCCATAAACTTGTTCAAAGACCACAGTGACGGGGCGGGGCGTTCAGGCCCTCGTATGGTTACATGTACTAACAAAACAGTACATTCAGGGTCTGCGTCGATCAACGGCGATTGGTTCTGACCGAAGCGTCGTACAGAAAGATGGAAAGTGAATTTGTCGGTCCTGTGATTTTGCTGTCAGTATGATAATAGGCTCTGCTTGGTTGACCTGTCATCCCCATAATAGGTAAAGATGGTGTTTCTTCCATCTTCTCAACTACAAGGCCATTATTTTGTCACTTCAAAGTTAGAGCAATAATTGTTTCATATATAAATGGATTTTAGCATTTGGCAGTTCAGAATTTAGGACGGTAGTTGGTGGTTTGTATGTTATTAACCTAGAATCTACAGATCTAAAGGCAGGTCGATCATATTTTAATTAATATAAAATCATACATTGTTCAGCATCATGCAGTTATTTTGCATTATATAGTTATTATAGATAGTTATAATGATAACGATTAACAGTATATTTGTATGCAAGTCATATTTTGTTCATTGTGAGCATGTACATTTTCTAATTCTTAGAATGTTGATACAGACGTTATTCCTAATTTGATGAATTGAAATTTAAATATAATTAAATGTCAAATTAATACATATAAAAACAATAATAATTTTATTATTCTTTACAATATCTGTACTGTTTTTGTTACTATTTAACTTTAACAATACTTATATATAAATACATATCCTTATTTAAAGATTTATTTATTTTTGATCAAAAATAACATAATTGTTGTTAATCTTTATTTTGTATGTTGTAAATAAAACCACACAAACACACACACTGTATATATATATATATATATAAATATACAGTGTATCACAAAAGTGAGTACACCCCTCACATTTCTGCAGATATTTAAGTATATCTTTTCATGGGACAACACTGACAAAATGACACTTTGACACAATGAAAAGTAGTCTGTGTGCAGCTTATATAACAGTGTAAATTTATTCTTCCCTCAAAATAACTCAAAATACAGCCATTAATGTCTAAACCATCGGCAACAAAAGTGAGTACACCCCTAAGAGACTACACCCCTAAATGTCCAAATTGAGCACTGCTTGTCATTTTCCCTCCAAAATGTCATGTGATTTGTTAGTGTTACTAGGTCTCAGGTGTGCATAGGGAGCAGGTGTGTTCAATTTAGTAGTACAGCTCTCACACTCTCTCATACTGGTCACTGAAAGTTCCAACATGGCACCTCATGGCAAAGAACTCTCTGAGGATCTTAAAAGACGAATTGTTGCGCTACATGAAGATGGCCAAGGCTACAAGAAGATTGCCAACACCCTGAAACTGAGCTGCAGCACAGTGGCCAAGATCATCCAGCGTTTTAAAAGAGCAGGGTCCACTCAGAACAGACCTCGTGTTGGTCGTCCAAAGAAGCTGAGTGCACGTGCTCAGCGTCACATCCAGCTGCTGTCTTTGAAAGACAGGCGCAGGAGTGCTGTCAGCATTGCTGCAGAGATTGAAAAGGTGGGGGGTCAGCCTGTCAGTGCTCAGACCATACGCCGCACACTACATCAAATTGGTCTGCATGGCTGTCACCCCAGAAGGAAGCCTCTTCTGAAGTCTCTACACAAGAAAGCTCGCAAACAGTTTGCTGAAGACATGTCAACAAAGGACATGGATTACTGGAACCATGTCCTATGGTCTGATGAGACCAAGATTAATTTGTTTGGTTCAGATGGTCTCAAGCATGTGTGGCGGCAATCAGGTGAGGAGTACAAAGATAAGTGTGTCATGCCTACAGTCAAGCATGGTGGTGGGAATGCCATGGTCTGGGGCTGCATGAGTGCAGCAGGTGTTGGGGAGTTACATTTCATTGAGGGACACATGAACTCCAATATGTACTGTGAAATACTGAGAAGAGCATGATCCCCTCCCTCCGGAAACTGGGTCGCAGGGCAGTGTTCCAGCATGATAATGACCCCAAACACACCTCTAAGACGACCACTGCTTTATTGAAGAGGCTGAGGGTAAAGGTGATGGACTGGCCAAGCATGTTTCCAGACCTAAACCCAATAGAACATCTTTGGGGCATCCTCAAGCGGAAGGTGGAGGAACGCAAAGTCTCGAATATCCGCCGGCTCCGTGATGTCGTCATGGAGGAGTGGAAAAGCATTCCAGTGGCAACCTGTGAAGCTCTGGTAAACTCCATGCCCAGGAGAGTTAAGGCAGTTCTGGGAAATAATGGTGGCCACACAAAATATTGACACTTCAGGAACTTTCACTAAGGGGTGTACTCACTTTTGTTGCCGGTGGTTTAGACATTAATGGCTGTATATTGAGTTATTTTGAGAGAAGAATAAATTTACACTGTTATATAAGCTGCACACAGACTACTTTTCATTGTGTCAAAGTGTCATTTTGTCAGTGTTGTCCCATGAAAAGATATACTTAAATATCTGCAAAAATGTGAGAGGTGTACTCACTTTTGTGATACACTGTATATATATATATACAGTGTATCACAAAAGTGAGTACACCCCTCACATTTCTGCAAATATTTAATAATATCTTTTCATGGGACAACACTATAGACATGAAACTTGGATATAACTTAGAGTAGTCAGTGTACAACTTGTATAGCAGTGTAGATTTACTGTCTTCTGAAAATAACTCAACACACAGCCATTAAGGTCTAAATAGCTGCAACATAAGTGAGTACACCCCACAGTGAACATGTCCAAATTGTGCCCAAAGTGTCAATATTTTGTGTGACCACCATTATTATCCAGCACTGCCTTAACCCTCCTGGGCATGGAATTCACCAGAGCTGCACAGGTTGCTACTGGAATCCTCTTCCACTCCTCCATGATGACATCACGGAGCTGGTGGATGTTAGACACCTTAAACTCCTCCACCTTCCACTTGAGGATGCGCCACAGGTGCTCAATTGGGTTTAGTCCATCACCCTTACCTTCAGCTTCCTCAGCAAGGCAGTTGTCATCTTGGAGGTTGTGTTTGGGGTCGTTATCCTGTTGGAAAACTGCCATGAGGCCCAGTTTTCGAAGGGAGGTGATCATGCTCTGTTTCAGAATGTCACAGTACATGTTGGAATTCATGTTTCCCTCAATGAACTGCAGCTCCCCAGTGCCAGCAACACTCATGCAGCCCAAGACCATGATGCTACCACCACCATGCTTGACTGTAGGCAAGATACAGTTGTCTCGGTACTTCTCACCAGGGCGCCGCCACACATGCTGGACACCATCTGAGCCAAACAAGTTTATCTTGGTCTCGTCAGACCACAGGGCATTCCAGTAATCCATGTTCTTGGACTGCTTGTCTTCAGCAAACTGTTTGCTGGCTTTCTTGTGCGTCAGCTTCCTTCTGGGATGACGACCATGCAGACCGAGTTGATGCAGTGTGCGGCGTATGGTCTGAGCACTGACAGGCTGACCTCCCACGTCTTCAACCTCTGCAGCAATGCTGGCAGCACTCATGTGTCTATTTTTTAAAGCCAACCTCTGGATATGACGCCGAACACGTGGACTCGACTTCTTTGGTCGACCCTGGCGAAGCCTGTTCCGAGTGGAACCTGTCCTGGAAAACCGCTGTATGACCTTGGCCACCATGCTGTAGCTCAGTTTCAGGGTGTTAGCAATCTTCTTATAGCCCAGGCCATCTTTGTGGAGAGCAACAATTCTATTTCTCACATCCTCAGAGAGTTCTTTGCCATGAGGTGCCATGTTGAATATCCAGTGGCCAGTATGAGAGAATTGTACCCAAAACACCAAATTTAACAGCCCTGCTCCCCATTTACACCTGGGACCTTGACACATGACACCAGGGAGGGACAACGACACATTTGGGCACAATTTGGACATGTTCACTGTGGGGTGTACTCACTTATGTTGCCAGCCATTTAGACATTAATGGCTGTGTGTTGAGTTATTTTCAGAAGACAGTAAATCTACACTGCTATACAAGTTGTACACTGACTACTCTAACTTATATCCAAGTTTCATGTCTATAGTGTTGTCCCATGAAAAGATATAATAAAATATTTGCAGAAATGTGAGGTGGTTACTCACTTTTGTGATACACTGTATATATACAGTGTATCACAAAAGTGAGTACACCCCTCACATTTCTGCAGATATTTAAGTATATCTTTTCATGGGACAACACTGACAAAATGACACTTTGACACAATGAAAAGTAGTCTGTGTGCAGCTTATATAACAGTGTAAATTTATTCTTCCCTCAAAATAACTCAATATACAGCCATTAATGTCTAAACCACCGGCAACAAAAGTGAGTACACCCCTTAGTGAAAGTTCCTGAAGTGTCAATATTTTGTGCGGCCACCATTATTTCCCAGAACTGCCTTAACTCTCCTGGGCATGGAGTTTACCAGAGCTTCACAGGTTGCCACTGGAATGCTTTTCCACTCCTCCATGATGACATCACGGAGCTGGCGGATATTCGAGACTTTGCGCTCCTCCACCTTCCACTTGAGGATGCCCCAAAGATGTTCTATTGGGTTTAGGTCTGGAGACATGCTTGGCCAGTCCATCACCTTTACCCTCAGCCTCTTCAATAAAGCAGTGGTCGTCTTAGAGGTGTGTTTGGGGTCATTATCATACTGAAACACTGCCCTGTGACTCAGTTTCCGGAGGGAGGGGATCATGCTCTGCTTCAGTATTTCACAGTACATATTGGAGTTCATGTGTCCCTCAATGAAATGTAACTCCCCAACACCTGCTGCACTCATGCAGCCCCAGACCATGGCATTCCCACCACCATGCTTGACTGTAGGCATGACACACTTATCTTTGTACTCCTCACCTGATTGCCACCACACATGCTTGAGACCATCTGAACCAAACAAATTAATCTTGGTCTCATCAGACCATAGGACATGGTTCCAGTAATCCATGTCCTTTGTTGACATGTCTTCAGCAAACTGTTTGCGGGCTTTCTTGTGTAGAGACTTCAGAAGAGGCTTCCTTCTGGGGTGACAGCCATGCAGACCAATTTGATGTAGTGTGCGGCGTATGGTCTGAGCACTGACAGGCTGACCCCCCACCTTTTCAATCTCTGCAGCAATGCTGACAGCACTCCTGCGCCTATCTTTCAAAGACAGCAGTTGGATGTGACGCTGAGCACGTGCACTCAGCTTCTTTGGACGACCAACGCGAGGTCTGTTCTGAGTGGACCCTGCTCTTTTAAAACGCTGGATGATCTTGGCCACTGTGCTGCAGCTCAGTTTCAGGGTGTTGGCAATCTTCTTGTCAAGTCAAGTCAAGTCAACTTTATTTATATAGCGCTTTTTACAATAAACATTGTCTCAAAGCAACTTTACAAAATCTAGGACCAACAGATACAAAAAACCCCTGTTGAGCAAGCCGAGGGCGACTGTGCCTTGGCCATCTTCATGTAGCACAACAATTCGTCTTTTAAGATCCTCAGAGAGTTCTTTGCCATGAGGTGCCATGTTGGAACTTTCAGTGACCAGTATGAGAGAGTGTGAGAGCTGTACTACTAAATTGAACACACCTGCTCCCTATGCACACCTGAGACCTAGTAACACTAACGAGTCACATGACATTTTGGAGGGAAAATGACAAGCAGTGCTCAATTTGGACATTTAGGGGTGTAGTCTCTTCTCAGTTTTCGAAGGGAGGTGATCATGCTCTGTTTCAGAATGTCACAGTACATGTTGGAATTCATGTTTCCCTCAATGAACTGCAGCTCCCCAGTGCCAGCAACACTCATGCAGCCCAAGACCATGATGCTACCACCACCATGCTTGACTGTAGGCAAGATACAGTTGTCTCGGTACTTCTCACCAGGGCGCCGCCACACATGCTGGACACCATCTGAGCCAAACAAGTTTATCTTGGTCTCGTCAGACCACAGGGCATTCCAGTAATCCATGTTCTTGGACTGCTTGTCTTCAGCAAACTGTTTGCTGGCTTTCTTGTGCGTCAGCTTCCTTCTGGGATGACGACCATGCAGACCGAGTTGATGCAGTGTGCGGCGTATGGTCTGAGCACTGACAGGTTGACCTCCCACGTCTTCAACCTCTGCAGCAATGCTGGCAGCACTCATGTGTCTATTTTTTAAAGCCAACCTCTGGATATGACGCCGAACACGTGGACTCGACTTCTTTGGTCGACCCTGGCGAAGCCTGTTCCGAGTGGAACCTGTCCTGGAAAACCGCTGTATGACCTTGGCCACCATGCTGTAGCTCAGTTTCAGGGTGTTAGCAATCTTCTTATAGCCCAGGCCATCTTTGTGGAGAGCAACAATTCTATTTGTAGCCTTGGCCATCTTCATGTAGCACAACAATTCGTCTTTTAAGATCCTCAGAGAGTTCTTTGCCATGAGGTGCCATGTTGGAACTTTCAGTGACCAGTATGAGAGAGTGTGAGAGCTGTACTACTAAATTGAACACACCTGCTCCCTATGCACACCTGAGACCTAGTAACACTAACGAGTCACATGACATTTTGGAGGGAAAATGACAAGCAGTGCTCAATTTGGACATTTAGGGGTGTAGTCTCTTAGGGGTGTACTCACTTTTGTTGCCGGTTGTTTAGACATTAATGGCTGTATATTGAGTTATTTTGAGGGAAGAATAAATTTACACTGTTATATAAGCTGCACACAGACTACTTTTCATTGTGTCAAAGTGTCATTTTGTCAGTGTTGTCCCATGAAAAGATATACTTAAATATCTGCAAAAATGTGAGAGGTGTACTCACTTTTGTGATACACTGTATATATATATATACAGTGTATCACAAAAGTGAGTACACCCCTCACATTTCTGCAAATATTTAATAATATCTTTTCATGGGACAACACTATAGACATGAAACTTGGATATAACTTAGAGTAGTCAGTGTACAACTTGTATAGCAGTGTAGATTTACTGTCTTCTGAAAATAACTCAACACACAGCCATTAAGGTCTAAATAGCTGCAACATAAGTGAGTACACCCCACAGTGAACATGTCCAAATTGTGCCCAAAGTGTCAATATTTTGTGTGACCACCATTATTATCCAGCACTGCCTTAACCCTCCTGGGCATGGAATTCACCAGAGCTGCACAGGTTGCTACTGGAATCCTCTTCCACTCCTCCATGATGACATCACGGAGCTGGTGGATGTTAGACACCTTAAACTCCTCCACCTTCCACTTGAGGATGCGCCACAGGTGCTCAATTGGGTTTAGTCCATCACCCTTACCTTCAGCTTCCTCAGCAAGGCAGTTGTCATCTTGGAGGTTGTGTTTGGGGTCGTTATCCTGTTGGAAAACTGCCATGAGGCCCAGTTTTCGAAGGGAGGTGATCATGCTCTGTTTCAGAATGTCACAGTACATGTTGGAATTCATGTTTCCCTCAATGAACTGCAGCTCCCCAGTGCCAGCAACACTCATGCAGCCCAAGACCATGATGCTACCACCACCATGCTTGACTGTAGGCAAGATACAGTTGTCTCGGTACTTCTCACCAGGGCGCCGCCACACATGCTGGACACCATCTGAGCCAAACAAGTTTATCTTGGTCTCGTCAGACCACAGGGCATTCCAGTAATCCATGTTCTTGGACTGCTTGTCTTCAGCAAACTGTTTGCTGGCTTTCTTGTGCGTCAGCTTCCTTCTGGGATGACGACCATGCAGACCGAGTTGATGCAGTGTGCGGCGTATGGTCTGAGCACTGACAGGCTGACCTCCCACGTCTTCAACCTCTGCAGCAATGCTGGCAGCACTCATGTGTCTATTTTTTAAAGCCAACCTCTGGATATGACGCCGAACACGTGGACTCGACTTCTTTGGTCGACCCTGGCGAAGCCTGTTCCGAGTGGAACCTGTCCTGGAAAACCGCTGTATGACCTTGGCCACCATGCTGTAGCTCAGTTTCAGGGTGTTAGCAATCTTCTTATAGCCCAGGCCATCTTTGTGGAGAGCAACAATTCTATTTCTCACATCCTCAGAGAGTTCTTTGCCATGAGGTGCCATGTTGAATATCCAGTGGCCAGTATGAGAGAATTGTACCCAAAACACCAAATTTAACAGCCCTGCTCCCCATTTACACCTGGGACCTTGACACATGACACCAGGGAGGGACAACGACACATTTGGGCACAATTTGGACATGTTCACTGTGGGGTGTACTCACTTATGTTGCCAGCCATTTAGACATTAATGGCTGTGTGTTGAGTTATTTTCAGAAGACAGTAAATCTACACTGCTATACAAGTTGTACACTGACTACTCTAACTTATATCCAAGTTTCATGTCTATAGTGTTGTCCCATGAAAAGATATAATAAAATATTTGCAGAAATGTGAGGTGGTTACTCACTTTTGTGATACACTGTATATATACAGTGTATCACAAAAGTGAGTACACCCCTCACATTTCTGCAGATATTTAAGTATATCTTTTCATGGGACAACACTGACAAAATGACACTTTGACACAATGAAAAGTAGTCTGTGTGCAGCTTATATAACAGTGTAAATTTATTCTTCCCTCAAAATAACTCAATATACAGCCATTAATGTCTAAACCACCGGCAACAAAAGTGAGTACACCCCTTAGTGAAAGTTCCTGAAGTGTCAATATTTTGTGCGGCCACCATTATTTCCCAGAACTGCCTTAACTCTCCTGGGCATGGAGTTTACCAGAGCTTCACAGGTTGCCACTGGAATGCTTTTCCACTCCTCCATGATGACATCACGGAGCTGGCGGATATTCGAGACTTTGCGCTCCTCCACCTTCCACTTGAGGATGCCCCAAAGATGTTCTATTGGGTTTAGGTCTGGAGACATGCTTGGCCAGTCCATCACCTTTACCCTCAGCCTCTTCAATAAAGCAGTGGTCGTCTTAGAGGTGTGTTTGGGGTCATTATCATACTGAAACACTGCCCTGTGACTCAGTTTCCGGAGGGAGGGGATCATGCTCTGCTTCAGTATTTCACAGTACATATTGGAGTTCATGTGTCCCTCAATGAAATGTAACTCCCCAACACCTGCTGCACTCATGCAGCCCCAGACCATGGCATTCCCACCACCATGCTTGACTGTAGGCATGACACACTTATCTTTGTACTCCTCACCTGATTGCCACCACACATGCTTGAGACCATCTGAACCAAACAAATTAATCTTGGTCTCATCAGACCATAGGACATGGTTCCAGTAATCCATGTCCTTTGTTGACATGTCTTCAGCAAACTGTTTGCGGGCTTTCTTGTGTAGAGACTTCAGAAGAGGCTTCCTTCTGGGGTGACAGCCATGCAGACCAATTTGATGTAGTGTGCGGCGTATGGTCTGAGCACTGACAGGCTGACCCCCCACCTTTTCAATCTCTGCAGCAATGCTGACAGCACTCCTGCGCCTATCTTTCAAAGACAGCAGTTGGATGTGACGCTGAGCACGTGCACTCAGCTTCTTTGGACGACCAACGCGAGGTCTGTTCTGAGTGGACCCTGCTCTTTTAAAACGCTGGATGATCTTGGCCACTGTGCTGCAGCTCAGTTTCAGGGTGTTGGCAATCTTCTTGTCAAGTCAAGTCAAGTCAACTTTATTTATATAGCGCTTTTTACAATAAACATTGTCTCAAAGCAACTTTACAAAATCTAGGACCAACAGATACAAAAAACCCCTGTTGAGCAAGCCGAGGGCGACTGTGCCTTGGCCATCTTCATGTAGCACAACAATTCGTCTTTTAAGATCCTCAGAGAGTTCTTTGCCATGAGGTGCCATGTTGGAACTTTCAGTGACCAGTATGAGAGAGTGTGAGAGCTGTACTACTAAATTGAACACACCTGCTCCCTATGCACACCTGAGACCTAGTAACACTAACGAGTCACATGACATTTTGGAGGGAAAATGACAAGCAGTGCTCAATTTGGACATTTAGGGGTGTAGTCTCTTCTCAGTTTTCGAAGGGAGGTGATCATGCTCTGTTTCAGAATGTCACAGTACATGTTGGAATTCATGTTTCCCTCAATGAACTGCAGCTCCCCAGTGCCAGCAACACTCATGCAGCCCAAGACCATGATGCTACCACCACCATGCTTGACTGTAGGCAAGATACAGTTGTCTCGGTACTTCTCACCAGGGCGCCGCCACACATGCTGGACACCATCTGAGCCAAACAAGTTTATCTTGGTCTCGTCAGACCACAGGGCATTCCAGTAATCCATGTTCTTGGACTGCTTGTCTTCAGCAAACTGTTTGCTGGCTTTCTTGTGCGTCAGCTTCCTTCTGGGATGACGACCATGCAGACCGAGTTGATGCAGTGTGCGGCGTATGGTCTGAGCACTGACAGGTTGACCTCCCACGTCTTCAACCTCTGCAGCAATGCTGGCAGCACTCATGTGTCTATTTTTTAAAGCCAACCTCTGGATATGACGCCGAACACGTGGACTCGACTTCTTTGGTCGACCCTGGCGAAGCCTGTTCCGAGTGGAACCTGTCCTGGAAAACCGCTGTATGACCTTGGCCACCATGCTGTAGCTCAGTTTCAGGGTGTTAGCAATCTTCTTATAGCCCAGGCCATCTTTGTGGAGAGCAACAATTCTATTTGTAGCCTTGGCCATCTTCATGTAGCACAACAATTCGTCTTTTAAGATCCTCAGAGAGTTCTTTGCCATGAGGTGCCATGTTGGAACTTTCAGTGACCAGTATGAGAGAGTGTGAGAGCTGTACTACTAAATTGAACACACCTGCTCCCTATGCACACCTGAGACCTAGTAACACTAACGAGTCACATGACATTTTGGAGGGAAAATGACAAGCAGTGCTCAATTTGGACATTTAGGGGTGTAGTCTCTTAGGGGTGTACTCACTTTTGTTGCCGGTTGTTTAGACATTAATGGCTGTATATTGAGTTATTTTGAGGGAAGAATAAATTTACACTGTTATATAAGCTGCACACAGACTACTTTTCATTGTGTCAAAGTGTCATTTTGTCAGTGTTGTCCCATGAAAAGATATACTTAAATATCTGCAGAAATGTGAGGGGTGTACTCACTTTTGTGATACACTGTATATATACTGTATATATATATATATATATATATATATATATATATATATATATATATACACATACATACATACACTTAAATATATATAAATATATCTTTTTTTTTTTTCCAATTGGCCATGTCATTCGGGGGCTAAACAAATAAGCTGATCCAGCAGCTTTGTATTTGTTGACAAATCTTACATTACAAATACAAATGTTGCTACATTTACAGCATTTGGCGGACACTCATCTGACACCTTTTTTAAATACGGACAGTTTAACTTTTTCAATGATTACATTATATCTATTACTTTACTTTATTTAT
Organism: Trichomycterus rosablanca; assembly: GCF_030014385.1. Taxonomy (NCBI): domain Eukaryota; kingdom Metazoa; phylum Chordata; class Actinopteri; order Siluriformes; family Trichomycteridae; genus Trichomycterus; species Trichomycterus rosablanca. Next base: position 9,019,397 of record NC_086011.1, read on the forward strand.
TCTCATTCATTAGCCATCCATGTAGCCACTTTAAACACCTTCCATTACTCAGTAAATACATATTAGTCTATACACTGTACAATCATCATTATCTGTTTAATATCAATATTATCTGTTAAAAATCAACATCATCTGTTTAATAAATTAAATTTTCGTCTCCTAAAATATGTCTCCTCATTTTACTTATCTGGTCACTTCTGCACTTTAACTGTAATATATGTAAATAATCTCTATCTTGCACTTCTGGTTAGATGCTATATAATCTTATATATAATATAATCTATATATCTTTATAGCTCTACTAGTAAGTAATTGGGCATGGCAATTGGCATGGCTAAATCTTACATTGCAAATACAATACAGACAAGTTTATCAATGAAATTTAATAATTTTTGTAAATATAATAATATAATATAAAATTTCACTACAAAATAGTTGGATAATGTATACATTTATTTAAAAGCCACCCACAATAAAGCACAAAAAAATATTTCACTTTTATTATTATTATTAATGTTTGTGTATTTATTTTTTTATTTTTTGTTTTAAATTTATTTAAAGGCCATCCATTATAAAACACAAAATAAAATGTACTTTACTTTTATTATCATTATTTATGTTTGTGTACTAGTTTTTAGCTTTTTTTTGTTTTAAATTTATGTAAAGGCTACCCATAATAAAGCACAAAATTAAAATTACTTTACTCTCATTATTATTATTTATGTTTGTGTTTCATTTTTTATCTTTATTTTTTGTTCGAATTAATTTATTTCAAGGCCACCCATAATAAACATTAACATTCCAACAAAATGTCAATCAGGAGCTCAACAAAAAAGCTGCACCAGCAGTTCATATGTGTCTATAAATCTGGGGAGAAAATTATACGATGTAGCTATATTTACAGTATTTTTCTCTGGACAGTTTAACTTTATCAATGAGCTTTACTCATTTTTGTAATTATACTGTGATTTTACTACATGATTTTCTGATTCTTTTTAGAATGTTAATACAGACAATATTCCTAATTTGATTAAAAAAAAAAGTAAATGTCAATTAAATACAAATATAAAAAAAGGTATTTTGTGATTTGTCCTATTTACTCAAGAATTAATTTTTGTGCAAAATATTTACTCATTTGCTTACCTTATTGCCTTTTAAAACCAACAATTTATTTATATTTTGTTTTAAATTTATTGAAAAGCCACCCACAATAAAGCACAAAATTAAAAAAAATATTTCACTTATTATTATTATTATAATTTTATTATAATTTTATTATTATTATTATTATTATTATTATTATTATTATTGTTTGTGTATTCATTATTTATCTTAAATGTTTTTTGTTTTGAATTTATTTAAAAGCCACTCACAATAAAGCACAAAAAATTTATTATTATTATTTATTATTTTTATTTATTTATTATTATTTTTTATTATTATTATTTATGTTTGTGTATTCTTTATTTTACATTTTTTGTTTTGAATTTATTTAAAAGCCACCCATAATAAAGCAAAAAAAATTATAATTATTTCACTTTTATTTTTATTATTATTATTAATGTTTGCGTATGCATTATTTATCTTTATTTTTTGTTTTACATTTATTTAAAGGCCACCCATAATAAAGCACAAAACTAAAAATTATTTTACTCTCATTATTATTATTTTTTTTTAATAAAACTAATAGAAGTGATAAGCAAAGTGTCTGAGCATTTCAACAAAATGTAAATCAGTTGCTAAACAAATAAGCTGCTCCTACAGTGTTATACTGGAATTAGTTTTTTTATGCAACTTGACCATAAAGTCATGAAGCCATTTGTAGATCTGCTACATGTTACTAGCTGCATCTTTTCTAGCTTCTAGCCTGAACCTAGAATGTACTTAAAATCCCCTAAGTCTAAATTAAATACATATTAGGGTAAGTTTAGCTTAGATGTAGCTTAGCGTCGCCTGCTTCACAACAAGCTCATGATCCCGGAACTGTCTGTATCAGGATTGAATTATTCTCACCCACCGAGTGAAGTAAAATAACAGTTTTCAATTCCAGCGGCACTCGACACGATTCTCACCAGCGCTAATCAGAGCGGTCCATTTCATTAGACGCAGCCTTTAAGACAATAACTATTAAAAGTATATTAAATTAAAATACGAGGACATTCATGGGCCGTACTTTATTGAGGAGGGATAAAATATATAACCCTAGACTTGGGGCTAGGTTTGTTGTACAGAGAGAGAGAGAGGGAGAGAGAGGGAGAGAGAGAGCCATACTGCCCTCTATCTATCTATAAGACTAAAGGGCTGAATTCAACCTCCCGTTAAAGTGTTAAAAAATTTAAATAAAAAAATGGGACACACTTTTTAATTAAAAAGGATCCTAATAATCCACATCATATTATATGGCGGAGATTCATCGGTCAATTTAATAACACGGCGCCTTTTGGATCTTAATATCTTTGGAAACAGGTTTCCTTCATAACTGAGGGGCTTTGTTAATTACACAGCGGGCCTAATGATTCTGAATATTCAGTGGCTCTCGATGTTTTGATAAATGGGCTTCCACCAAGATTTATTCCTAATTATCTCATTTGTCTTTCTCCATTACTTTTTATAGCTTAAATTTATGAAGTCATTAAGACGTTAGTGGCCCTGATAATGATTAGAAGAAAGAATTGTATGAAAGTGAATTATTCGAAAATGATTATGGCTGAAGGAGTGTTTAAAATGGAGCCGTGGAGGAAGCGGTGCGACGCCTTTGTGCGAAAGGTGCGGGGGCCCCGGCGCGGACGGAAATAACCCGGGATTAAAACGTCTTTGTCATCGCCTGCCTGCCTGCCTACCTCTGTCTTTCTATTCTCATCTTTGGATGGATTCATCTGTTAACCTCGACTCGTTCTGCCTTTGTGGTACCGTTGTGGCGTATTATTTTATTTACAACCCCAAATCAGAAAAAGTCGGGACAGTAAAGCATTTACCACTTTGTAACATTGCTATTCCTTTTCACCACACTTGAAATACGTTTTGGCACCAAGGAGACCAAGTAATTTAGTGTTTCAGGGTTTATTTTGTCTCATTCTTCCTGCAAACACGTCTTAACATGTGCAACAGTACGGGGTCGTCATTATCTCATAATTCTCCACACATTCTCTATTGGGGACAGGTCAAGATTGCAGGCAGACCAGTCCAGTACCCGTACCCTTTTCTTCCGGAGCCTTGCCTTTTGCACTGTCTTGTTGAGAAATGCATGGACGTCCCTGGTAAAGATGACGTCTTGAAGGCAGCATATGTTGCTCTAAGATCTCAATGTACTTTTCTGCATTAATGCTGCCATCACAGAAGTGTAAATGACCTTTACCAAGGGCACTGACACAGCCCCATACCATGACAGACCCTGGCTTTTGACTTGTTGCTGATAACAGTCTGGATGGTCGTTTTCGTCAAAAAAAGCACCTGGAATGCTGATTCATCTGACCACAATACACGTTTCCACTGTGTGATGGTCCATCCTAGATGCCTCCGAGCCCAGAGAAGTCGACGCCGCTTCTGGACATGGTTAACATAAGGCTTCTTTTTGCACAGTGAAGTTTTAAGTGGCATTTGTGCATGTAACTCTGTATTGTAGTGCTTGTAGTGCAAAGGTTTGCCAAAGTAATCCCTCACCCATGTGGTTATATCAGCTATTGTTAAGTGGAGGTTCTTGATGAAGTGCCGTCTGAGGGATGGAAGATCACGGGCTTTCAGCTTAAGCTTACGTCCTTAGTCTTTACGCACTGAAATTCCTCCTGATTTCTTGAATGGTTTAATGATATTATGCACTGTAGATGTAGGTGTTTTTTCACCTCATTACTAGCCCTAAGTTGAGCAGATAAAACATGAAATATCTCAGGTTCAAACTGTCTGCAATCAAATAAAAGTCAAAGTAAATGTAAGGAACTCTGCATTTTTATTCTATTAGCATTTTCCATACTGTCCCAACTTTTTCTGATTTGAGGTTGTAAAAGCGCCTTTTTGCCAGGACGTTCGTTTCATTTCAGGCCATCTCTGTAGACGAAATAAATGAAACACATAAATATAGACCATTACATCTGCATTTGGGCTTCTTTTATTATTATTACTTTTTTACGGGCTTCCAGCTTCCACAGCCACAACCACGCAGAGACGTTTTTTTATTATTATTTTATCCTTTTTTTTTTTACTGCTCCTACCTAATTACACACTGTCAGGTCTGCCCATATGGTTCTCAAAGTTTCTTCGTTTACACATCTGTTATGGTCAGCTTTTGGCATCACCGTTAAGCCATGCGTTTTATTTAGGAAAAAAGCTGAAGAGATCTGTAATTGCCAGACTTACTGGAGCACATTGTAAATTACTGTATGCTGGAACACACACAGGATGCAGCCTGGGCCAAAGTGTAACTTAAGTAATATTTGCGCCGTGGATTCGGAGCCAAGGTCCGTGCGTAATGGTGGGTTGGTGCGTAGGCTTACGATCAAACGTTTACATCTGCTTGTAAACGGCATATACGTTATATGGCTAAAATTATGTGCACATCCGACCATTAGGTTGTTGGACTTCCTATTCAGAACCCAAACTTGAGGCCGTATAAGCCTCCCTTAGGAGGGGTTAGGTCCAAAACAATTTTTTAATCAGGCATTTGGACTAGAAGGTCTAAGGTGTTCCTCAAGGTTAAGGTTGAGGCACACTGTTGACACAATCCTGGTAGAATTGATCCCATATCTGTTCGCAATGGGGCGATGGGGTGGTTGAAACACCTGAAGTCAACGGTGGTCTAGAACATTCTATAATGCCATTTAGGTTACATGGAACAGTGGTCTTTTACCAAGGACAGGAAGGTTAGACCAACTCACAGGTCTGTCAAGGATTAGCAGCTGCTGGAACTCAATGGACACTATTATGGACTTAAATGACTAAATGATGATGTAAAGCTAGCTTGACTAAGTGTCCCAGCAGCTTTTAATCCATAGTGAGCTGCCAACCAACCTAGTGAGCTGCCTTGCTGCCTACCTAGGCCACTACCCAAGTAGAGAGGATTGTAATAAGACAGGCATGTCCAAAGTCCGGCCCGCGATCTGATTTTATACGGCCCGCGCCTTCTGTCTTAAATTACATTACTTGTGGCCCGCCAGCACAGTCAAACAAGAAAAAAATTATCGTTGCTGTCTGATTTTCACTTTTTTACACGTGTGGATTGTGGGTATAAATCTCTGTCTGTCCATAGCAGCGAATATCAAAATAACCAATTAAAAGATGAATGAAACCACACATCTCTTTAACGAGCATTTCCATTGGCTGCTAGACCTGTCCATCAAAACCGCGTATCTCCGCCTCCTTCCTTTCCGGTACTGTTAGAGAAAGAAGCGAAACTTGTTTGCTGTGTGATGTTTCATATCTACAGTTTATTCAGGTTATTCAATCACATGGTTGTAAACATGATTTATATTTGCAATGTTTGTAGTGTTTTAAAAACACATTTGTATCTGATATTTATTTATATAAGCGTTTACATGGACTGTATTAATTAACACAATTGAACTTTTTTATAGCTACAGTAAATAACTGTAATAATTACAAAGTAAAGATATTGTCTGGAACCTTGACTGTTTCAGGTATTTATAGGTGTTTAAATGGTAATTTAGAACAATATTTCCCAGTCATGTTTCTGCACATTACAGTATTAAAAGGTTTTCTTAATAGATCTATGAAATAATCCTATTTGTGTTTTGATGTTTTATTGATGCACAATATTAGATCACAATATTTTGAAAAGCATGATTTCTGAGTTAGCCAGATAACTTAAGCACAGTGTCAAGGATTGTTCAATATGAACGTCTTTTTTTCTCTTTTGTCTTATGAATATGTATGCCAGGAAATACTCCACAGGTAGCCATGCATTGTTATAGTTTAAACCCAAACCATGTTTGGCACCTGAATGCTTACATTTGGTTGTTGTTTGCTTTGTAAAAATAAAATGATTAAATAACAGCATATTATATGTATATTTTATTGTTTAAAATAATGTCATCAGGGACTGTTTCACATTATGAAATCTGGCCCTCCTAGAAAAAAGTTTGGACACCACTGTAATAAGACATCAAACTCATAAGGCAGATTATTTAGACACACTACTTAGACAGTGATTCTGGTGATTACACAGTGAACACAGACTCAGGCCATTCAAAACCAATGGGTTGAGGTGGCACAACCCGCTAGGGTTGCTAGAGGCATGGACTCCACTAGACCCCTAAAGGTATGCTGTGGTATCTGGCACCAAGATGTTAGCAGCAGATCCTTTAACTCCTCTAAGTTGTGAGGTGGGGCCTCCATGGATCGGACTTGTTTGTCCAGCACATCTCACAGATGCTCGACTGGATTGAGATCTGGGGAATTTGGAGACCAAGTCAATACCTCAAACTAGTTGTTGTGCTCCTTAAACCATTCCTGAACCATTTCTGCTTCTTCAGGGAACACCCCACAAGAGCTGCAGTTTTGGAGATGCTCTGATCCAGTCGTCTAGCCATCACAATTTGGCCCTTGTCAAACTCGCTCAAATCCTCACCCTCTCCCGTTTTTCCTGCTGCTAACACATCACACTGAAGATAAAATGTTAACTTGCTGTGTAATACATCCCACCCACTAACGATGAAGAGATAATCAGTGTTATTCACTTCACCTGTCAGTGGTCATAATGTTATGCCTAGTCGGTGTGTGTATATAAAAAATGCAATAAAAAATAAATCTGTGATTTGTTCTTTCTTTTGAACCTTTATATATCTAATGTTAAATTTAACTAAGCATTTTCATTGACCAGTTTAATTGTATTTTGTTAATATAAACAAATTTAGAAACGTATGCCTGCAACACTTAAAAAAAAAAAAAAGAAAAAGTTGGGACAGGGGCATGCTTACCATTATTATATCACCTTTTATATTAATTTCATTTGTTAATCATTGGGGTGGCACAGTTAACAGTGGTTTTTGACCTTGCCCTGAACAGACTTAGATTTCTCTTGATTCATAAAACTGTTCACAATATTATGTATGGTGGATGGTGAAGACATAAATAAATAATTTTAAGTCTTGTACAGTGGCATAACTAGGAGCTCATGGGCCCCAGTGCCAAAAAAAAATAAAAAAAATTGGGCCCCCTCAACAAATTTCATATGTGTATACAGTACAGGCCAAAAGTTTGGACACACCAGCCAAAAGTTTGGACACACCTTCTCTTCAATGTTTTTTCTTGATTATTTTTATTTTCTACATTGTAGATTAATACTGAAGACATCCAAACTATGAAGAATTATGTAGTGAACCAAAAAGTGTTAAACAAACCAGAATATGTTTTATATTTTACCAACTCTACCTCTGCACAACCCAACTGATGGTCTCAAACACATTAAAAAAGCAACAAATTCCAAAAATTCACTCTAGACAAGGCACAAACATTCATTGAAAACCATTCCAGGTGGAAACCTAATAAAGCTGGTTGAGAAAATTTCAAAGTGTGCAAATCTGTCATTAAAGCAAAAGATGGCTACTTTGAAGAATCTAAAATATAAAACATATTCTGGTTTGTTTAACACTTTTTTGTTTACTACATAATTCCATGTGTTCCTTCATAGTTTGGATGTCTTTAGTATTAATCTACAATGTAGAAAATGTAAAAAAAATTAAGAAAAACCACAGGAATGAGAAGGTGTGTCCAAACTTTTGGCCTGTACTGTATATATATATATATATATATATATACAGTGTATCACAAAAGTGAGTACACCCCTCACATTTCTGCAAATATTTCATTATATCTTTTCATGGGACAACACTATAGACATGAAACTTGGATATAACTTAGAGTAGTCAGTGTACAGCTTGTATAGCAGTGTAGCTTTACTGTCTTCTGAAAATAACTCAACACACAGCCATTAATGTCTAAATGGCTGGCAACATAAGTGAGTACACCCCACAGTGAACATGTCCAAATTGTGCCCAAAGTGTCAATATTTTGTGTGACCACCATTATTATCCAGCACTGCCTTAACCCTCCTGGGCATGGAATTCACCAGAGCTGCACAGGTTGCTACTGGAATCCTCTTCCACTCCTCCATGATGACATCACGGAGCTGGTGGATGTTAGACACCTTGAACTCCTCAATTGGGTTTAGTCCATCACCTTTACCTTCAGCTTCCTCAGCAAGGCAGTTGTCATCTTGGAGGTTGTGTTTGGGGTCGTTATTCTGTTGGAAAACTGCCATGAGGCCCAGTTTTCGAAGGGAGGGGATCATGCTCTGTTTCAGAATGTCACAGTACATTTTGGAATTCATGTTTCCCTCAATGAACCGCAGCTCCCCAGTGCCAGCAACACTCATGCAGCCCAAGACCATGATGCTACCACCACCATGCTTGACTGTAGGCAAGATACAGTTGTCTTGGTACTTCTCACCAGGGCGCCGCCACACATGCTGGACACCATCTGAGCCAAACAAGTTTATCTTGGTCTCGTCAGACCACAGGGCATTCCAGTAATCCATGTTCTTGGACTGCTTGTCTTCAGCAAACTGTTTGCGGGCTTACTTGTGCGTCAGCTTCCTTCTGGGATGACGACCATGCAGACCGAGTTGATGCAGTGTGCGGCGTATGGTCTGAGCACTGACAGGCTGACCTCCCACGTCTTCAACCTCTGCAGCAATGCTGGCAGCACTCATGTTTTAAAGCCAACCTCTGGATATGACGCCGAAGACGTGGACTCGACTTCTTTGGTCGACCCTGGCGAAGCCTGTTCCGAGTGGAACCTGTCCTGGAAAACCGCTGTATGACCTTGGCCACCATGCTGTAGCTCAGTTTCAGGGTGTTAGTAATCTTCTTATAGCCCAGGCCATCTTTGTGGAGAGCAACAATTCTATTTCTCACATCCTCAGAGAGTTCTTTGCCATGAGGTGCCATGTTGAATATCCAGTGGCCAGTATGAGAGAATTGTACCCAAAACACCAAATTTAACAGCCCTGCTCCCCATTTACACCTGGGACCTTGACACATGACACCAGGGAGGGACAACGACACATTTGGGCACAATTTGGACATGTTCACTGTGGGGTGTACTCACTTATGTTGCCAGCTATTTAGACATTAATGGCTGTGTGTTGAGTTATTTTCAGAAGACAGTAAATCTACACTGCTATACAAGTTGTACACTGACTACTCTAAGTTATATCCAAGTTTCATGTCTATAGTGTTGTCCCATGAAAAGATATAATGAAATATTTGCAGAAATGTGAGGGGTGTACTCACTTTTGTGATACACTGTATATATATATATACAGTATATTAGGGCTGTCAAACGATTAAATTTTTTAATCGCGATTAATCTCAGAATTTCATATAGTTAATCGCGATTAATCGCATTTTTTTTTTTTTTAAAGGAAGTGGTTTTAATGCTATGGCTGATCGGTGTACATACACTAACATACACAAAAACTCATTCACAATCAACACAGTCTTGTTCCCTGGGTTCTGACAACTCATACTAGTGACTATATTACTTGCATCTTTGCACAATATTGCATTGTTTTTGCACCTTATTCTCACCTCATTCTACTTGCTGCTATATAAACCCTACGCTGCTAACTGGATATCAGAATACGTTTATATTAGGGCTGTCGAAGTTAACGCGATAATAATAACGCGTTCCAGTGTTGCCAGATTGGGCGATTATCCGCCAAATTGAGCTGATTTTGTTGAAAAACAATTTAAAAGCATTTAAATAACACGTCTGTTTAAAAGTAAATATTCAGTTTTAAGAAGCACCAGCATTGTAGAAGGCTATTAAAAACAAAGTCAATTTTCAATGCTGATTTGGCTTAATAGTTTTAGTCAGTCTTTATCATATTCTTGAAATGATAAAGTATTGCAAAGGAATATCTTTGAAATTCTTCCTTATAATGTTAAGGTTGCTATGTTTTGGTTTTTCACTTGTCAGGGAAAATTAAGAGAGAAAAAAGCTTATTATTATCATGCGTGTGATATATATCATTTACGTGATCTGCGCATCACGTTACCACTGTACGTCACTGAGCTGATATGTGTATCAGGTGACCAGCGGGTAACGGCGTGTTATGTTTAAGTGTGATGCTCCAAGTTGTGGATTAAGCAATAAAGACAACACGTTCTCCAAATAACTAGTGTCATTTGTATTTCCTGGTTAAGTACAAAACATAACAATGCGGGTCTTCGTGATGTAATTCTACATGGAACTCACTGCCTGTATAGGTAAATTTTTCCTGCAAGACTCTGCGTTAACGGCACTATTTCTTTAAATCGTGTTAAATTGAGATCGCGTTAATGCGTTATTATCGCGTTAACTTCGACAGCCCTAATATATACAGTGTATCACAAAAGTGAGTACACCCCTCACATTTCTGCAGATATTTAAGTATATCTTTTTATGGGACAACAATGACAAAATGACACTTTGACACAATGAAAAGTAGTCTGTGTGCAGCTTATATAACAGTGTAAATTTATTCTTCCCTCAAAATAACTCAATATACAGCCATTAATGTCTAAACCACCGGCAACAAAAGTGAGTACACCCCTAAGAGACTACACCCCTAAATGTCCAAATTGAGCACTGCTTGTCATTTTCCCTCCAAAATGTCATGTGACTCGTTAGTGTTACTAGGTCTCAGGTGTGCATAGGGAGCAGGTGTGTTCAATTTAGTAGTACAGCTCTCACACTCTCTCATACTGGTCACTGAAAATTCCAACATGGCACCTCATGGCAAAGAACTCTCTGAGGATCTTAAAAGACGAATTGTTGCGCTACATGAAGATTGCCAACACCCTGAAACTGAGCTGCAGCACAGTGGCCAAGATCATCCAGCGTTTTAAAAGAGCAGGGTCCACTCAGAACAGACCTCGCGTTGGTCGTCCAAAGAAGCTGAGTGCACGTGCTCAGCGTCACATCCAACTGCTGTCTTTGAAAGATAGGCGCAGGAGTGCTGTCAGCATTGCTGCAGAGATTGAAAAGGTGGGGGGTCAGCCTGTCAGTGCTCAGACCATACGCCGCACACTACATCAAATTGGTCTGCATGGCTGTCACCCCAGAAGGAAGCCTCTTCTGAAGTCTCTACACAAGAAATCCCACAAACAGTTTGCTGAAGACATGTCAACAAAGGACATGGATTACTGGAACCATGTCCTATGGTCTGATGAGACCAAGATTAATTTGTTTGGTTCAGATGGTCTCAAGCATGTGTGGCAGCAATCAGGTGAGGAGTACAAAGATAAGTGTGTCATGCCTACAGTCAAGCATGAGTGCAGCAGGTGTTGGGGAGTTACATTTCATTGAGGGACACATGAACTCCAATATGTACTGTGAAATACTGAAGCAGAGCATGATCCCATCCCTCCGGAAACTGGGTCACAGGGCAGTGTTCCAGCATGATAATGACCCCAAACACACCTCTAAGACGACCACTGCTTTATTGAAGAGGCTGAGGGTAAAGGTGATGGACTGGCCAAGCATGTCTCCAGACCTAAACCCAATAGAACATCTTTGGGGCATCCTCAAGCGGAAGGTGGAGGAGCGCAAAGTCTCGAATATCCGCCAGCTCCGTGATGTCGTCATGGAGGAGTGGAAAAGCATTCCAGTGGCAACCTGTGAAGCTCTGGTAAACTCCATGCCCAGGAGAGTTAAGGCAGTTCTGGGAAATAATGGTGGCCACACAAAATATTGAGACTTCAGGAACTTTCACTTAGGGGTGTACTCACTTTTGTTGCCGGTGGTTTAGACATTAATGGCTGTATATTGAGTTATTTTGAGGGAAGAATAAATTTACACTGTTATATAAGCTGCACACAGACTACTTTTTTTTACAAATTGTGCCCAAATGTGTCGTTGTCCCTCCCTGGTGTCATGTGTCAAGGTCCCAGGTGTAAATGGGGAGCAGGGCTGTTAAATTTGGTGTTTTGGGTACAATTCTCTCATACTGGCCACTGGATATTCAACATGGCACCTCATGGCAAAGAACTCTCTGAGGATGTGAGAAATAGAATTGTTGCTCTCCACAAAGATGGCCTGGGCTATAAGAAGATTGCTAACACCCTGAAACTGAGCTACAGCATGGTGGCCAAGGTCATACAGCGGTTTTCCAGGACAGGTTCCACTCGAAACAGGCTTCGCCAGGGTCGACCAAAGAAGTTGAGTCCACGTGTTCGGCGTCATATCCAGAGGTTGGCTTTAAAAAATAGACACATGAGTGCTGCCAGCATTGCTGCAGAGGTTGAAGACGTGGGAGGTCAGCCTGTCAGTGCTCAGACCATACACCGCACACTGCATCAACTCAGTCTGCATTAGTCGTCATCCCAGAAGGAAGCTGACGCACAAGAAAGCCTGCAAACAGTTTGCTGAAAACAAGCAGTCCAAGAACATGGATTACTGGAATGCCCTGTGGTCTGACGAGACCAAGATAAACTTGTTTGGCTCAGATGGTGTCCAGCATGTGTGGCGGCGCCCTGGTGAGAAGTACCAAGACAACTGTATCTTGCCTACAGTCAAGCATGGTGGTGGTAGCATCATGGTCTTGGGCTGCATGAGTGTTGCTGGCACTGGGGAGCTGCGGTTCATTGAGGGAAACATGAATTCCAACATGTACTGTGACATTCTGAAACAGAGCATGATCCCCTCCCTTCAAAAACTGGGCCTCATGGCAGTTTTCCAACAGGATAACGACCCCAAACACAACCTCCAAGATGACAACTGCCTTGCTGAGGAAGCTGAAGGTAAAGGTGATGGACTAAACCCAATTGAGCACCTGTGGCGCATCCTCAAGTGGAAGGTGGAGGAGTTCAAGGTGTCTAACATCCACCAGCTCCGTGATGTCATCATGGAGGAGTGGAAGAGGATTCCAGTAGCAACCTGTGCAGCTCTGGTGAATTCCATGCCCAGGAGGGTTAAGGCAGTGCTGGATAATAATGGTGGTCACACAAAATATTGACACTTTGGGCACAATTTGGACATGTTCACTGTGGGGTGTACTCACTTATGTTGCCAGCCATTTAGACATTAATGGCTGTGTGTTGAGTTATTTTCAGAAGACAGTAAATCTTTACTGCTATACAAGTTGTACACTGACTACTCTAAGTTATATCCAAGTTTCATTTCTATAGTGTTGTCCCATGAAAAGATATAATAAAATATTTGCAGAAATGTGAGGGGTGTACTCACTTTTGTGATACACTGTATATATATATATATATATATATATATATATATATATATATATACAGTGTATCACAAAAGTGATACACTGTAAAATATTTGCAGAAATGTGAGGGGTGTACTCACTTTTGTGATACACTGTATATATATATATATATATATACAGTGTATCACAAAAGTGAGTACACCCCTCACATTTCTGCAAATATTTCATTATATCTTTTCATGGGACAACACTATAGACATGAAACTTGGATATAACTTAGAGTAGTCAGTGTACAGCTTGTATAGCAGTGTAGATTTACTGTCTTCTGAAAATAACTCAACACACAGCCATTAAGGTCTAAATAGCTGGCAACATAAGTGAGTACACCCCACAGTGAACATGTCCAAATTGTGCCCAAATGTGTCGTTGTCCCTCCCTGGTGTCATGTGTCAAGGTCCCAGGTGTAAATGGGGAGCAGGGCTGTTAAATTTGGTGTTTTGGGTACAATTCTCTCATACTGGCCACTGGATATTCAACATGGCACCTCTCTGAGGATGTGAGAAATAGAATTGTTGCTCTCCACAAAGATGGCCTGGGCTATAAGAAGATTGCTAACACCCTGAAACTGAGCTACAGCATGGTGGCCAAGGTCATACAGCGGTTTTCCAGGACAGGTTCCACTCGGAACAGGCTTCGCCAGGGTCGACCAAAGAAGTCGAGTCCACGTGTTCGGCGTCATATCCAGAGGTTGGCTTTAAAAAATAGACACATGAGTGCTGCCAGCATTGCTGCAGAGGTTGAAGACGTGGGAGGTCAGCCTGTCAGTGCTCAGACCATACGCCGCACACTGCATCAACTCGGTCTGCATGAGTGTTGCTGGCACTGGGGAGCTGCAGTTCATTGAGGGAAACATGAATTCCAACATGTACTGTGACATTCTGAAACAGAGCATGATCCCCTCCCTTCGAAAACTGGGCCTCATGGCAGTTTTCCAACAGGATAACGACCCCAAACACAACCTCCAAGATGACAACTGCCTTGCTGAGGAAGCTGAAGGTAAAGGTGATGGACTAAACCCAATTGAGCACCTGTGGCGCATTCTCAAGTGGAAGGTGGAGGAGTTCAAGGTGTCTAACATCCACCAGCTCCGTGATGTCATCATGGAGGAGTGGAAGAGGATTCCAGTAGCACCTGTGCAGCTCTGGTGAATTCCATGCCCAGGAGGGTTAAGGCAGTGCTGGATAATAATGGTGGTCACACAAAATATTGACACTGGGCACAATTTGGACATGTTCACTGTGGGGTGTACTCACTTATGTTGCCAGCTATTTAGACATTAATGGCTGTGTGTTGAGTTATTTTCAGAAGACAGTAAATCTACACTGCTATACAAGCTGTACACTGACTACTCTAAGTTATATCCAAGTTTTATTTCTATAGTGTTGTCCCATGAAAAGTTATAATAAAATATTTGCAGAAATGTGAGGGGTGTACTCACTTTTGTGATACACTGTATATATATATATATATATATATATATATATATATATATATATATATATATATATATATATATATATATATACACACACATATATATATATGTATATATATATATATGTATATATATATATATATATATATATAAATATATATATATTTCATTGTCTTTTTTGGCAAGTGCAGCCAATGAGTGGTGGGGGTGGGGGTTGAGTTCATGTCGTGGAAGGGCCCCCCCCCACACCATGGGCCCCAGTGCACTTGCACTCCCTGCACCCCCGGTAGTTACGCCCTGGTCTTGTACTAAGAAGTGTTCTTTTTGCTTGCAAAGATTAAGCCTTTGGTAGATCATTTTTTAAATATCCAATGATTACACCCTCACTTGTTACCAGCTTATCTGACTATTGTGGAATGCTTTAAAATGGTGTAACTTAAAAATGTTATGAATTTTTACTCGTATTCGAGTGTTACAGGCATCAAGTTCAAAATTGTGTTTATATTTACAAATTTCAATCAAGTAGGTCAGCTTATACATTACATTTTTTTATTTCTACTTACCAGTTAAAGTTTCAAAATAATGAACAAATCAGAGATTCTTACTTTTATAGCATTTTACTAAAGTTTGTATGAACTGAGCTATAAGTCCATATACTTTTGGCCTTTCACATCATGTCTGCTAAGTAAGACCACGCTTTCGTCATATCTTTTTTCTCTCTTCCTCTTGTCCTGCTTCTCCTCACAAAGCAAGACGGATCTGAAGAGGCTGCACAAGGCCCCTGCTTAATTAATTATTTAATTATCTAATCAAGGCAGGATGAAGAGCATCTCCTTACACCAGTGTTAATTATGAAACAGCTGGGGCAGGCTGCTGGAGGAATACTGAAATGAGGCCCGGCGTGCACTCATTTTTCCTCTCGCCATCTGTAAGCCGTGCACCGGCCGGCAGGGAGCGCATGGCCTCCATAGAATCGCCTGTGAAGCATCGGCTCTGCTGGCATGCTTTCAAAAGAGCTACAGTGACTTAGCTGGCATTAGCGAGTAAGCCTGTGCTGCGTAGGGCTAGATCAGTGCTTGAGGGTTTTGTGCTAGGGATCAGACGGTTATGCATTCAGGCTCCAAACCTGACTCTACTTAAGTCTGCCTGGCATAAATACCACCTCGCACCCCCAAACTTCTCAAATTTGGTAGTGTTGGAACTGCCTACAACATCAAGAACATCCGGCTATTTCTCTCAATGGAAGCCACTCAGATTCTAGTCCAGTCGCTTGTAATCTCTCAGCAGGACTCCCTCCTGGCAGGTGCTCCCATGTCCACTGTTAAACCCCTCAAGTCATGAGTCTTTAGGCTAGAGTCCGAGTCAATATAATATACACAAAACATATATTGAAACAGATTAGCGACTGTATTTTGCCATTTTACCTAGTGTCTTTACTTTCCTAGTCATTGTGCAAATAAATGTAATTTCCGTAACAAAAAGGTACCAGTTAAAAGCTTAAACTGATTTCCTTTGCAAAACAAAAGCGTGCGATAAATTACGGCACAGTGGCCAAAATCCAAAACACAGCAAAAAAAAATCATAACCACTGCTTACCTGAGCTTATGTTCTTCCAGATGCTATTACATTTATAACCGTGTGTCCCATTAGGAATATAATCTGTTATTTTGTAAATGTGCTTATAATTACAAACCTCCAAACTTTTCCCGGTTGTGAAGAAAAACACGAACTCGTTAGAAAGCCAATCAAGCGTTTCATTGACAATCATCTGTGTGACGCAAACTGAATAAATGCAGATAACAGCATCTTACTAACAATTAAAATCAGAAGGTCTGATTGGTTCAGAAAGCGCTCTTTCAAACATTAGCACCAATTCTGTAGGAGCGTTCCATTCACCCCAGTTGTTCATGTGAAGTGCACTACGTAGGGTATTCCACCATTTTAAGTGAGATTCCAATCCAAAGGTAACGAAAATGTTCAAATGAAGTGAACTTCAAACTGTGTAGGGAGTAGGGAGCGACGCTTCATCACTATGCCGGAAGCTGGCTGGAACATTTACCCATTGTGTGCGTTGCGGGTTGAGACGGCCGGAGCGTTATTAAAGAGCAGAATATTTATAATAATAATAATTAGACATACACTGATCAGCCATAACATTAAAATCACATCCTTGTTTTTACACTCACTGTCCATTTTATCAGCTCCACCTACCATATAGAAGCACTTTGCAGTTCTACAATTACTGACTGTAGTCCATCTGTTTCTCTGCATGCTTTATTAGCCCCCTTTCATGCTGTTCTTCAATGGTCAGGACCCCCACAGGACCACTACAGAGCAGGTATTATTTGGGTGGTGGGTCATTCTCAGCACTGCAGTGACACTGACATGGTGGTGTCCACTCACTGTCCACTCTATTAGACACTCCTACCTAGTTGGTCCACCTTGTAGATGTAAAGTCAGAGACGATCGCTCATCTATTGCTGCTGTTTGAGTTGGTCATCTTCTAGACCTTCATCATGGTCACAGGACGCTGCCCATGGGGCATCTGTTTCTCTACATACTGTTTTAACCTGCTTTTACCCTGTTCTTTAATGGTCAGGACCCCCACAGGACCACCACAGAGTACTGCAGTGCACTGCAGTGATAATGACATGGTGGTGGTGTGTTAGTGTGTGTTGTGCTGGTATGAGTGGATCAGACAAAGCAGCGCTGCTGGAGTTTTTAAATACCGTGTCCACTCACTGTCCACTCTATTATACACTCCTACCTAGTTGGTCCAACTTGTAGATGTAAAGTCAGAGATGATCGCTGACTTTTTTGAGTTGTCGCTGCTGTTTGAGTTGGTCATCTTCTAGACCTTCATCAGTGGTCACAGGACGCTGCCCATGGGGTGCTGTTGGCTGGATATTTTTGGTTGGTGGACTATTCTCAGTCCAGCATTACAGTGAGGTGTTCAAAAACTCCAGCAGCGTTGCTGTGTCTGATTCACTCATACCAGCACAACACACTAACACACCACCACCATGTCATTATCACTGCAGTGCACTGCAGTACCTGTGGTGGTCCTGTGGGGGTCCTGACCATTAAAGAACAGGGTAAAAGCAGGTTAAAACAGTATGTAGAGAAAGTAAGTAAGTAAGTAAATTTTATTTATAAAGCACTCTTAAAAGAACTTACATTGACCAAAGTGCTGTACATCGAACAAGCATACATGAGACACCATTATGTTTAATAGACTAAACAATTATAATTACCACGGCTCCTCACTGTTCAAATGCCAGCTTATAAAGGTATGTTTTTAGGAGTGATTTAGAAACAGCGGCCGAAGGTGCTTGTCGAATATTAGGAGGTAGAGTGTTCCATAGCCTCGGAGCATAAACTGCAAATGCACGATCACCTTTTAGCTTCAAACGAGCCCTAGGAACAGTCAACAAGTTCTGAGTGGCTGATCTTAAAGATCGCTGTGCGGTTGCGGGAGAAAGCATACCACTGAGATAAGCCGGGGCTTGACCATTAAGCGCTTTAAAAACAAATAAAAGCACTTTAAACTGAATCCTGTGCTGAACAGGCAGCCAATGTAATGAGGCAAGGACGGGTGTAATATGGTTTCTTTTCTTGGTATTAGTCAGTAACCTTGCTGCTGCATTCTGGACCACCTGTAAGCGCCGCAACAGAGACTGACCAATCCCAATATACAGAGAATTACAGTAGTCAATTCTTGCAGAAATGAACGCATGAATAACTTTTTCCAGGTCAGAATAGCAGAGAAAAGGCTTAATCTTCGCAATATTTCTGAGCTGGAAGAAGCTATTCCTTACCACAGAGTTGATTTGTTTATCAAATCGGAGGTCAGAGTCAAAGATAACACCAAGATTTCTCACAGATGTTTTGACACATGTAGACAAGTGACCAAGGTTATTGGAGACGCTATTGATGTGATGAGGACCCCCAAAAATGATAACCTCTGACTTGCTTTCATTCAGCTGAAGAAAATTGTCAGCCATCCATCTCCCTATGTCCTCAAGACAACTGCTAAGAGACGTTAACAAGCCCTTGTCATTCGGTCTAATGGGAAGATAAAGCTGTATGTCATCAGCATACAGGTGAAAGCTGACATTGTGCTTCCTAATTATTTGACCCAATGGCAGCATATAGAGAGAAAAAAGGAGGGGCCCTAGTATGGACCCTTGTGGAACACCACAAGAGACATCAGCAGAAGAAGAGAAATAGCTGCTAATATTCACTGAAAAGGTTCTATTCTTAAAATAAGATATGAACCAATTCAGGGCCTCTCCCTGTAACCCCACTTACTTTTCCAGGCGACCAACAAGTATGTCATGGTCAACAGTATCAAAAGCAGAACTAAGGTCCAATAAAATGAGGATGGCACAATTTCCCTCATCAACAGTAAGTAGCAAGTCATTTGTCACCTTCAGAAGAGCAGATTCAGTGCTGTGCATAGACTTAAAGCCAGATTGAAAAATCTCAAAAATACCATCTCTACTCAAAAATGGTAAAAGCTGAGAATATTCAACCTTTTCCAGCAATTTAGCCAAGAATGGTAATTTAGAAATCGGCCTATAGTTACTAACCACTGTAGCATCAAGATTATGCTTTTTGAGCAGAGGTGTAACTACAGCATGTTTAAAGCATGCTGGAACAGTACCAGTGGCAAGGGAAGTATTAATGATATCCAGGACAAAAGGTCCTAATATATCAAATGTCTCCCTAACTATCTGTGGGGGCATCACATCAAGTGGGGAGGTTGTTGGCTTTGTTTTCAGTACCAAATCTGTTAATTCGGAGATTGAAACCTCAAACTTTTCAAACACACCTGGGCACGGCGGTGGAAGTGGAGAATCTATACCCAAGTAAGTAATGCCAGACCTAATTGTTTCAGTTTTTTCCACAAAAAAGTTTAAATATTCTTCACATACTCTAGGAGAAGGAACATTTCCAACTTCGGGTGATGATTTAAGTAAATAATTTATTGTACTGAACAGTACTTTAGGTCTGTTGTAATTTTTGGCAATTATGCTTGAAAAGTATGCCTCTCTAGCAGACTTAACAGCTAGCTGATAGTCTTCCAGGCAACCTTTAAAAATATCCAAACTTACTTGCAATCTGTCCTTTCTCCATTTCCGTTCCGCTCTTCTACAAGCCTGTCTAATTTCCTGTGTGGATGCATTTAACCAGGGCTGAACTTTTGGTTTTAAGCATTTAAATTTCATAGGGGCAAAAGAATCCAGAACAGCTGAACAGTTATAATTAAAAGAAGTAACTAACTCATCCACATTAGCATGAGTCTGACCATAGTTGGGCAATTTTAACATGTCAGAAAAGGCTCTGGAAAAATCGTTAGATGTAGACGAAGTGATAATCCTTGACCAGTGCCCTAAAACAGGAGCAGGGAAATGCGCAGTTAAAGTTGAGCTAAAGACTACTGGCATATGATTAGAGAAACTAGCCTCCTCCTTTTGTCAATATCAAAACCAGATGAAAACACCAAATCAAGTGTGTGACCTTGCATATGGGTGGGCTTATGAATATGTTGAATAAAACTAAAAGAGTCCAGTAGTTGATTAAAATCATTCACCTGATATTTATCAGGGCAGCAGACATGAATATTAAAATCACCAAGAAGCAGAATGCTGTCAGACATAGGTACAATCAGAGCAAGGAATTCAGCAAACTCAGTGATGAAGTCGCTGTTTGGTTT
This sequence comes from Trichomycterus rosablanca, assembly GCF_030014385.1. Lineage (NCBI taxonomy): Eukaryota > Metazoa > Chordata > Actinopteri > Siluriformes > Trichomycteridae > Trichomycterus > Trichomycterus rosablanca. The sequence goes on from NC_086011.1 coordinate 9,039,830, forward strand.
TGGAGGTCTGTATACTACTGCACAGAGTAATGAAAGAACAGAGTGAGATTTAAAAACCAGTGCTTCAAAAGTTTTAAAAGTCCCAATATTTAGCATTTGGCATCTCAGACGCTGTTTAAAAACCACCGCAACTCTTCCGCCTCTACCCATATTCCGAGGTAAACTGAAGAAACCGCAGTCTACTGGGCAAAGTTCCAAGAAGGGGGCGGAGTCGCTAGCCGATTCACCACCTGTAGCCCATGTCTCAGTTAAAAACAACAGGTCCAAACCATGAGAAGTGAAAAAGTCATTTTTCAGAAACAGATGGACCACAGTCAGTAATTGTAGAACTACAAAAGTAGCTCCTATATGGTAAGTGAAGCTGATAAAATGAACAGTGAGTGTAGAAACAAGGAGGTGGTTTTAATGTTATGGCTGATCAGTGTACATAAAATGATCAATATTTTTCCTTAATAAATAGATTGAAATGTTTTAGATGTATGATTTCTTCCTCTACTCATACCTCTCCTTCTAGCACCCAATTAAAGATGGTGTGAAAAAAGCATAAAAAATAGATCACCACAGTGGTCACTGATTAAGAACACCCAGGAGTCTCCATACTTCCACCTACCAGCCCCAGAATATCGGAATTAGCATAAGTGTTAGTCCTAATTGCAATTACGCTGACGAGGACCGAGAGCCAAGCAGCCAGGATTCCAAATGCATGAGAAGACCGGAGAACCGTTTCAATTCTGTTAATTTAAATTTGCCTTTAGTTGAAGGCTGAAGATGTGCCCTTTAACTACAACCTCTTTTCCAGAAGTTTGGTGGATCCAACTTTTTTCTAAATTCTAACTGTCTTTATATTTACAAAATACAATGAAGTTGATCAGTGAAAACATTGGAAATCTTTTCTTCCTTGGTAGGCTTTCCATAGGAGTACACTGATCAGCCATAACATTAAAACCACCTCCTTGTTTCTACACTTACTGTCCATTTTATCAGCTCCACTTACCATATAGAAGCACTTTGTAATTCTACAATGACTGACTTTAGTCCATCTGTTTCTCTACATACTTTTTTAGCCCCCTTTCTCCCTGTTCTTCAATGATCAGGACCCCCACAGGACCACTACAGAGCAGGTATTGGGTGGTGGGTCATTCTCAGCACTACAGTGACACTGACATGGTGGTGCCCACTCACTGTCCACTCTATTAGACACTCCTACCTAGTTGGTCCACCTTGTAGATGTAAAGTCAGAGACGATCACTCATCTATTGCTGCTGTTTGAGTCGGTCATCTTCTAGACCTTCATCAGTGGTCACAGGACGCTGCCCATGGGGCGCTGTTGGCTGGTTTTTTTGGTTGGTGGACTATTCTCAGTCCAGCAGTGACAGTGTGATGTTTAATCCACTCATACCAGCACAACACACACTAACACACCACCACCATGAGAATGATCCACCACCCAAATAATACCTGCTCTGTGGTGGTCCTGAAAGAGTCTTGACCATTGAAGAACAAGTATGTAGAGAAACAGATGGACTACAGTCAGTAATTGTAGAACTACAAATGCTTCTTTTTAGATTTAGTAGATTGTGTTACTTCCTGGCACCCTGTCCAGGGGGTGGTTTCCCAGTCGTTTCCCATTAGTTTCCCAGTCGTTTCCCACTGGTTTTCCAGTGGAGCCACACCTGCCATGACCCTGATTGAGGTAGAGCCCTTAATGAAAATGTAAAGTAGTGAATATTGTTTTGTTTAGCTTTATCTTTATTCTTTTGGATCCACATTAATTAGACAACAGGTGATATGAATGACCAGCACCAACTCAAAGCTAATTTTACCATATATTACCATATTACCACTCAAACCGGAAAGTTTTAGGAGATACGCCTGGCACTCTGAGAACACAAAGTCAGACACTGGAACAGACTTCATTTCTATCAGTGAAACGGTTAGCCATGGAGGACCCAGTGAAGCACTCTCGATCCTGCACGAGTGATTGCTGTATTAATTGCCTCTCTCATTCCTCCACAAGGTCACCCTCTGTCCACCGGAAGATAAGACAAAGCAATTCTTCTGTACAACACCGGAGCTCGGCATGTCACAGAGTTACTCAGGCTGAACCAACGCCTCTGAAATGGGGGGATGAAAGTGGGCATGGTGTGGCTCACTGTTCAAGAGTCTTGACAGTTGTTATAATACAGACCTCATTAAAAAGGTAGAGATGCCTGTGCTGGTCAGGGTGAAATAAAGCATCGGCTTAGCCGTGCTGCCACCAGCTGAAAAAACGTTTTAACAATTTTTTCTTATTATTGATTTCAACTGGTGTGTTTAAATTGTGCTAAATGAAACCTATTGTTTATTTTTCGGGTTGGCTTTTATAAATACACAGCAAATGTATAAAGCAAATGATGCCCAAAAGTCCAAACAGCTGCGTCTCACCCTAGATATATTTGCTGCTGGAGTCCATACATGTGACGCCCGTTTACAACTTTCCGGGTAGGACTTAGAGAACCGAGACCAACGTCTAAAGAACTTTAGTCCTCATTTGTCTTACGCATAGTTCACACTACACGATTTTTGCCCTGATTTTCGCTCAGCGAATGTGTAAACTACTCAACAACTTGATCCGAGCGGCTCGCCGAGCACTCGGCGACCAAAGCGAGATTTCTAGCTCGTCAAATATCTGAATCCGAGTTGCCCGACTGGCAATGAGTGCTACGTCGAACAGCCAATAAGAAACCAAGATACGGTGTAAGGTGTAACGCAGGGGAGGAGTTGTATAAAGGTGGGACAGGGGCATAATATAGTTTATATCAGAATACATAAGCACACACACAAGTTTTACAGTATTTCTGACCTTATCGTTCTCTACAAAACATAACCAATGTTTCATTGCATAAAATATTTATTAACCTCCAACTCACTATAGAATAATCCATGCTGGTCGTGTTGCCAGATCCACTCAGATTCATTTATTTTTTCTCTTTGATTTTACGCTGCACATCAGTGCACAAACTTTGATCGCTCAACATCGCTACTTGTTGACGTGCATTTTTGGACGTGGTATCGTTAAACCCCTCGTCACTTCTCGGGTTTGTCTTCTTGACAAAACGTAGTCTGGGAGACCAGAGAGGCCTGCCCGCGATTCCAGTTGGTGATAGATGGTGTAGTGTGAAACCCCCTATCGCCGATCAATGTGTAGTGTGAAAGCCACACCAACTTGAAAGACTCCCAATTACAAGAGATCCAGTTGTGTATTGTGAACTGTACAGCGACCTGACGGCTTGGAAAGTCGTGTAGTGGCATTAAATAACTTGGCATTAGTTAAGGTCAATGTACATGATTCCACGATAGGAAAAAACTATTCTATCCAGTTCTATCAGTTTCTATCAAAAACATTTTATTCTATGCTAGAATTTACTCTTTTACTCCTTATAAATGACCATTAATTACCAATAATGAATGCACATGGAATTTAACATACTGCCAGTACACAATACACTTGCAACTAGGACAATTAAGTGCTTTGCATCTAAAACACCCACTGTAACTACCTTCTACTGACCACATTTCATTTAAATTCACTCAAACTCATCCTTTATTTGTTAGTTTTATTTATTAGGATTTTAACATTGTGCTTTACACTTTCATCAGTTCTAGTTCAATGTCAAACTTTGATGATTCTTGTTAATTTTCTAAAAAGGACTTTAGAAACAAGAGATAAATGAAATTCCTACCTACTGCAGCCTAAAGACGGAAAGTGTGAAACAATCACAAGTCCACGTTTCTTCGTCTCCCAGCTCTTTGAAACGTCTGTCTGCGGTCATGTGAGAAAAGCCTGATTTTCACCTGAAAAAAAAGAACAGATTGGACATGTTAGCCCTGGAGAAGATTGCGATGAATAGCTTATAACACAAGTGAAAAAGTACAAAGGTAATTTCTCATATGACTTGAGAACATACACCGACAATGCATAACATTATGACCACCTTCCTAATACTGTGTTGGTCCCCCTTTTGCTGCCAAATCAGCCCTGACCCATCGAGGCATGGACTCCACTAGACCCCTGAAGGTGTGCTGTTGTATTTGGCACCAAGATTTTAGCAGTAGATCCTTTAACTCCTGTAAGTTGTGAGGTGGGGCCTTAATGGATCGGACTTGTTTGTCCAGCACATCCCACAGATGCTAGATTGGATTGAGATCTGGGGAATTTGGAGGCCAAGTCTAGACCTCAAACTCGTTGTTGTGCTCCTTAAACCATTCCTGAACCATTTCTGCTTTGTGGCAGGGCGCATCATGCTGCTGAAAGAGGCCACAGTTATCAGGGAATAGCATTACCATGAAAGGGTGTACATGGTCTGCAACAATGCTTAGGTAGACATATTCGCACCAGAGAGTCACACACTGATCCCCATTATTCCCCGTCTCTGTGCAGGCACCATTAATCAGCCAGCAGAGATCGTAATTGCATCAGTTATGAGAAATCCCCACCGGCACCCGCCCTACGAACGAGCCAGAAGGCGCCCAGCCTGCCGGCAGCAGAGCTGAGATATGACCTGCTGTGCCACCTGAGTGCAACTTTTAGTGCTGGAATACAAAAGGTACAAAAGAAATAAAGTCTGACAGACTGATGTAAGACTCGCCAACCCAACAGTCCTTCAATTTATTTACGCATTTATTTAGTTATTTGCTTAAAATGTCAAAATCCGACTAATTACTTACAGTTGTCCTTAAGCCCGGCACTGTTGTGAAAGGTTGTGGTTTTGGTTAAACCTCTTTGAGAGGCAAATTTATAAATACACCAACACATACATCTACATTTAGAAAACTACACAGACACTTCAAGCAAAGAGCATTCACGGTGTCTTAAAAAAGGTTATCAAACACACGAACCTACAACCCCAAATCAGAAAAAGTGGGGACAGTAAAGCATTTACCACTTTGTAATGTTGCCATTCCTTTTCACCACACTGAAAAGACGTTTTGGCATCGAGGAGACCAAGTGATTTAGTGTTTAAGCTTTTATTTTGTCCCATTATTTCTGCAAACACGTCTTAAGATGTGCAACAGTACAGGGTCATCGTTGTCACATTTTTCCTTTCAAAATTCTCCATACATTCTCTGTTGGGAACAGGTCAGGACTGCAGGCAGGCCAGTCCAGTACCCGTACCCTCTTCCTCCACAGCCATGCCTTTGTAATGTGTGCAGCATGTGGTTTTGCATCGTCTTGTTGAAAAATGCATGGACGTCCCTGGAAAAGATGACGTCTTAAAGGCAGCACATGTTGCTCTAAGATCTCAATGTACTTTTCTGCATTGATGCTGCCACCACAGAAGTGTTAATGAACTTTGCCAAGGGCACTGACACAGCCCCATACCATGACAGACCCTGGCTTTTGGACTTGTTCCTGATAACAGTCAGATGGAATGCTGATTCATCTGACCACAATACACGTTTCCACTGTGTGATGGTCCATCCTAGATGCCTCCAAGCCCAGAGAAGTCAACACCACTTCTGTACATGATTAACATAAGGCTTCTTTTTTGAACAGTAAAGTTTTAAGTGGCATTTGTGCATGTAACTCTGTATTGTAGTGCTTGTAGTGCAAAGGTTTGCCAAAGTAATCCCTCACCCATGTGGTTATATCAGCTATTGTTAAGTGGTGGTTCTTGATGCAGTGCCGTCTGAGGGATGGAAGATCACAGGCGTTCAACTTAAGCTTGCGCCCTTGGCCTTTACGCACTGAAATTCCTCCCGATTCCTTGAATTGTTTAACGATATTATGCACTGTAGAGGGAGAAATATGCAAATCCCCTTCCAATTTTTCTTTGAGGTTCATTGTTTTTAAACATTTCAATCATCTTCTCACACATTTCTTGACAAACTGGAGATCCTCTGATCATCTTTGGTCATCAAAGACTCAGACTTTCCTGGATGCTGCTTTTGTACCAAACCATGATTACAATCACCTGTTTAAAATCACATCATTATTTAGTTACCAGATAAAACATGAAATATCTCAGGTTCAAACTGTCTGCAATCAAATAAAAGTCAAAGTAAATGTAAGAAACACTGCATTTATATTTTACTTGCATTTTCCATACTGTCCCAACTTTTTCTGATTTCGGTCGGTCTCTCTCTCTCTGAGTGGGCGGAGCGTGTGAGTGAGAACGCGTGCAGACCGTTTGGTCTGTGTGTAACTTTTTCTCTTTAATTTTCATCTTTTTTAAATTTTATTTTTGGCTGTTTAGTTTAATTATCAGTTTGTGACAGTTTATTTCAGTTTTTTAGTGTGTTTAGGGGGGTTTAGGGGGAATTATTTGGGGGGGTTTAGGGGGAATTATTTGGGGGGATTTAGGGGTTTTGAGGTTGGCGTCTCCCTTGCTGGGTGCCATGGCGGCCCAGGAGAAGGTGGGGTTGGAACAGTTGAGCCGCCGACACGCAGTGAAGGTGTCGGTAGATGCGAACGTGTCAGTGGAGGAGAGCAGCCTGGCTGTAGGAGAAATTGTGGGGCATAAAAACATCCTCTCAGCCGCGAGAATGAATAAGGCTGTAGTATTGTTTATTAATGATTTTAACAAAGTCACTGAAGTTGTTAACCAGGGGGTTGTTATTAACGGTGGCTTTTATAATGTTCTTCCACTCGTCACCCCTGCTAAACGAGTCACCTTGTCCAACGTACCTCCTTTTATTAAAGACGAGGTTTTAGCACGTGAACTGTCCCGGTATGGGCAGATTATGTCTCCCATCAAAAAAGTTCCTCTCAGCAGTAAATCTCCGCTATTAAAGCACGTTGTGTCTTTTAGACGTAACGTGTTCATAATTCTGAAAAACAATGTTGAAGACATTAATGTTGCCTTCACATTCCGTATCGATGGCTTTGATTACACCATTTTCGCCACTATGAAGTGTCTTGGGTGTAAACAAGTGGGTCACCTCGTCCCTGCATGCCCTGAAAAGGCAACCGCTACCCCTTCGCATGCCAAGACTGGCACAACGGGCAGCGCCGAGGGCAACAGCACAGCGAGCGCCGAGGCCAGCGGTGCGGGGAATGCCAAGGCTGGAGAGGAACACGCTGAGGCAAACGCGCAGGAGACCGTGGCTGATGGTGAGAGCCGCAGAAAGTGAACGTGAGGATAGAGGTAAGGAGAGCGGTGGGGCTGGGAAGACTGATGCTGATACTGTACAGATGAGTGTTGATGAAACAGCAACAGAATCAAACACTGTACACAGTACTGAACAGAGTGTGGTGATGGTTGGTGACAGTGGGAAAGGCACTGCTGAGGCAGCTGAGCTGAAAGGAGAGCAGGCTGTACTCAGCCATGCGGTTAACCCCGTGTTTAAAGTCCCGGTCACTAAAAGAAAAAAAACCCGTCACATTCAGTATCAGACGCGTGGCGCTAAAAAAAGCAAATACTGAAACTAAACCCGAGGTTGACGCAGCTGCTGATGCTGAGAATGATTCCTCAGACTACAACACCTCGTGTTCACAGCCCTGCGTTTCCCGCAACATCTACACCCTGAAAATGATCAGGAGTTTTTTAGAAAACACAAAAAATGTCAAAGGGGTGCAAGTGGAAGAACATTTTCCTGATCTTAAAAGTTTTATCCAATCTGTCCAGTTTTTAAGGAACAACTCACGAGAAGAGGGTTTTACTGATCAGGAAATTTTTAGACTAAAAAAAGATACTGGCCAAACTCCATCACCAGACTACTGATGACAGCAGTGAGATGGCCTGAACACTTCTGCAGACTTCTGTTCAGTTTACTAGTTGTATTGTTCTTATTCCTTATTTTTAATATGAGTACTTCAACCTGGCCACTTTAAATATTAATGGAGCCAGAGATTCTTATAAGAGAGCTCAGCTGTTGGAACTGTTAAAACTCAAACATATTGATGTGGCTTTTATCCAAGAAACACACAGTGACAAACAGAACTATACAGACTGGTTAAAGGAGTTTGGAGGTCAGGTTTTCTTCTCCCATGGAAGTTTAGTCAGTGCTGGTGTAGCTGTACTCCTCTCTAAGAGTTGGACTCCTCAGTCCGTTGAGGTAGAAGAGGTATTAGGAGGGAGACTTTTGAAAGTCCGTGCCATTTTCAAGCACTGTGCTTTTATTTTTGTATGTGTGTATGCACCTGTTCGGGGGGTAGAGAGGATGCTGTTTTTAAATACTCTCTGTGAAACGCTAGACAAGTGCAGTGCAGATGATTATTTGTTTTTAGCAGGTGATTTTAACTGTACTGAGTTTAACACAGACAGGAACCATCCTGAGCCACATCCTGCATCACGCAGAAGGCTAGTACAGCTTCTGCATAAACATGAACTTTGTGATGTCTGGAAACTTTTAAATAATGCACAGACTCAGTACACATGGACACATGCTAGAGACAGCTTATTATCATTAGCACGTCTTGACCGTTTTTTATTGTTTTAAACATCATCTTAACGTTTTAAGGAAATGTCAAATCTCACCAGTTGCTTTTTCTGATCACAGTCTGGTTCAATGTACAGTCGGTTTTAATAATATTAAACCAACCAGCGCCTACTGGCATTTTAACACCACCCTATTAGATGATGTACATTTTAGTGAACATTTTAAATTCTTCTGGGCTGAGTTTAGAGCGACCAAGGCATCTTTTAATACCCTCCAAGACTTGTGGGATTTTGGCAAGGTCCAAATCAAACAATTTTGTCAACAGTATACTTACAGCGTTACAAAAGACATAACCCGATCTATGAGAAGTCTTGAGATTGAAATAGTGGAACTCCAGAGTTTAGCAGAGTCCACAAGAAATCGAGACCATATTAAGGCTCTCAAAACAAAAAAAATTGCACTAGCAGACCTGATTGGTGTTAAAGCACAGGGGGCTCTGGTTAGGTCACGTTTCCAGTCTGTAGCGCAGATGGATGCTCCATCCAGATTTTTTTTTGGCCTGGAACGTAAGAATGGTCAGAGCCGGTGCATGCACGCCCTGCGGTCTGAATCAGGCCAGCTACTGTTAGACCCTGCAGGGATTCGCCAGCGTGCAGTTCAGTTTTACACCGAACTGTACAGCAGTGAGTACCGTAAGCAACCTGAACTGGAAGAGGTTTTCCTCGAAGGTCTACCACAACTTGCAGACGCCTATGCCCTAGGACTTGAGAGACCACTGACTTTGGGAGAGCTCAGTGAAGCTCTGAGAAGCATGGAGCCTGGTAAAGCGCCAGGCCTGGATGGACTTCCAGTAGAATTCTACAAATCATTCTGGCCAGTAATTGGTGGAGACTTGCTGGAAGCCCTCAATGACAGCCTATCTAAAGGAAGGCTACCTTTTAGCTGTAGGAGGGCGGTACTGACCCTGCTCCCCAAAAAGGGAGACCTGCAAGACATTAAAAACTGGCGTCCGGTCTCACTGCTCTGCTGTGATTACAAACTGCTTTCAAAGATCTTGGCAACCAGACTGAGGGAGGTCATGGATCAGATTGTCCATCCTGACCAGACCTACTGCATTCCAAACAGGTCCATTTTTGACAATATATCTTTAATTCGTGATATTTTGGACGTCTCAAAACTATTGGGTTTGGATACTGGTCTGATTTCACTAGATCAGGAAAAGGCATTTGACAGGGTTGAACACGAGTATCTTTGGAAGGTTCTAGCAGCCTTTGGTTTCCCCCCTGGTCTTATAGCCATGATCAAGGTTTTGTACTGTGACGCTGAAAGTATACTGAAGGTTAACGGTAATTTAAGTGCTCCTTTTAAAGCCCAGAGAGGGATCAGGCAGGGCTGCTGCCTGTCTGGTATGCTGTATGCCCTGGCCATAGAACCTCTTTTACACAGACTAACACGGATCCTCTCTGGTTTTAACCTACCCACTTGTCATTTTAAGTTTTTATTGTCTGCCTATGCTGATGATGTTGTTGTGATTTTGAATTGTCAAACTGATATTGAAAATTTAATTAATATAATTAATGAGTTTGGTAAGATATCATCAGCTAAAGTGAACTGGACAAAAAGTGAAGCACTGCTGGTGGGAAACTGGGTGAATAGCACACTTAGACTGCCACAGGGAATGAGCTGGGGGAGGAAAGGTTTTAAATATCTGGGTGTGTTTTTAGGAGATGAGCAGACTGTAATGAAAAACTGGGAAGGACTCCTTGAAAAAATAAAAGGCCGCCTTAACAAATGGACTTGGCTGCTTCCCCAGATGTCCTACAGAGGACGTGTTTTAATTTGTAACAATCTTGCTGCGTCTTCACTGTGGCACAGACTGGTCTGTCTAGATCCCCCTCCAGGTCTCCTGTCCAACATCCAAGCAACTCTGGTGACGATGTTCTGGGACAAACTTCACTGGATCCCACAGAGTGTGCTGTTCCTGCCCAAGGATGAAGGAGGACAAGGCCTGATCCACCTGGCGAGCAGAGTTGCAGCCTTCCGCCTCGAATTCCTACAGAAACTCTTCTCCGGTCCAAGCAACCTGGGATGGAGGTCACTGGCCTGCGCTCTACTGCGGAGACTGGGGGATCTGGACATAGACCTACCCTTGTTTTTAATGGACCCAAAGAGACTGTTTTTACAGGAACTGCCTTCTTTTTACTGTGGACTTTTTAAAGTACTCAGTTTTTTTAAAACACAACAACGAGAGAACACAACCTCTCTACACTGGCTCTTGAGAGAGCCACTGATCAAAGGGGCACGCCTGGATGTGACGAGTGCTGCCCACCCTTCCTTGGACAGAACTTTGTGTGCTTAAAGGACTCAGAACATTAGGGGACCTGGTGGGCCTAGCGGGTCCCGACATGGACAAAGTGGGCCCAGTAGCTGAGCGCCTGAACATCAGGTCCACCCGTTTTGTAGCACAGTTACTAGACAGGTGGAAAGCAGCACTAACAGAAGATGAGCGTGCCCTACTACACACAAACCATAATCAGAGGGGTGGAGAGGATGTTCCCCCAGAACTGACCGTCACACCGGACTTCGGGGAGTGTGAGGGTCCACTATTGCAATCTGCGAACACTGGGTCCTTGTTTTTAAATGAGACGACAGGGAAGCTTTTTTACAAAACATGTGTCAAGGTTTTAAACAAAACTAAACTCAATTCAAGAGCTGACACACCTTGGCGTGCAAAACTGGTTTTAGATGCTGATTTTAAACCAGCATGGAAATCTTTTTACAAACCACCGTTAACTAAAACCTATGGTGATTTACAGTGGAGGGTTGTACATTGCATTATGGCTGTGAATGCTTTTATCTCTGTTTTAAACCCAGCTGTAACCCAATACTGTTTATGTTGTGGGGAAAAGGAAACAGTTTTTCATTGTTTTATGGAATGTCAGAGACTGGCTCCTTTGTTTTGTCTTTTAGAGCGTGTTTTTGATGGTTTTGGTACAATTTTTACGAAGCCAGTTTTTATTTTTGGTTTTAAGTAATCACAGAAACCCAAAACACAGTGCCAACTGTTAAATTTTTATCCTGGGAACGGCTAAGATGGCGGTCTGGGTTAGCCGAAAAAGTTTAATTGAGGGAGTCAGGGACAATGACACTGTGAGTATTTTCAAAAGGTTGGTAAGAACCCGTATTTTAACTGATTTTAAATACTATTCTATCATGAAAGATCTCGATAGTTTTGAGAACATGTGGTGTTTTATGGATATTTTGTGCTGGGTTGATGATCATGAAGAACTAAATTTTGCTGAATTTTTAACCTGAGCCAGAAGTTCTCTTTGAAAACTAATTTATTCAGCTTTTGCCTTGGTTTTTTCGGACTTAAAATTTTGTTAATTGTGTTTTAACCTTTGAAAGTCCCAATAAAAGTATGTTCAAAATCAAATCTCTCTCTCTCTCTCTCTCTCTCTCTCTCTCTCTCTCTCTCTCTCTCTCTCTCTCTCTCTCTCTCTCTCTCTCTCTCTCACACACACACACACACACACACAACACACACAACACACACAACACACACAACACACACAACACACAACACACAACGCCGAGCACCAGGGTCCTTCAAACACCACTGATCTGTAACATATCTTCCCAAAGCTGTGTAAATATCTGCTCCGTTCGAGATCGTTGAGGGACCAGAGGCCTGAAAGCCTGTTTGAAATGAAGTTGCCAAAATCAATACCCAGTCCTCCAGCCAACAGTCCAGCCCAGGCTCCAGATCAGCCAGACGGAAGCTAATTTGATTCACCTGGTCCGTTCGTCTCGAGTCACGCTCGGCGACCGCCTCACACAGTGGGACATTTCAAATCAGGCGTGGGTAAATATTAGAGGAGACGAAATTCTCCAAATGTTTAAGATGAGACGGAGATTGGAGAAGCAGTTAGCTCTGCGAAAATGTTTACATGTGGCAAGTCTCCGTGAGGGGCCGCTACACGCTACAAGGCTGCAGTGTGCGTTCGCTATTTGTCTAAGGCGCTCTGAGTCAGCATGGGGTGAAACGGCAGCCTGTTTTCACAAGGCTTGTTTGACATTTAGCTCAGATACACAAAATACTGTGGGTTATTTTGCAAGAGGAGCCATAAAGTGCATATTTTTAAATTCTTATACAGCATCAGTCCCTAAAATACATCATTACAACTCTAGCTTTAATATCTTTCTTTATCTATCTTTAATAGAACAAGATAGATAGATAGATAGATAGATAGATAGATAGATAGGTAGGTAGGTAGGTAGGTAGGTAGGTAGGTAGGTAGGTAGGTAGGTAGGTAGGTAGGTAGGTAGGTAGGTAGATAGATAGATAGATAGATAGATAGATAGATAGATAGATAGATAGATAGATAGATAGATTAGATAGATTAGATAGATAGATGAGAGAGAGAGAGAGAGAGAGAGAGAGAGAGAGAGAGAGAGAGAGAGAGAGACAGACATACAGACAGACAGACAGACAGACAGGCAGGCAGGCAGAGACAGACTTAAAGTGTACAGTCTAAGCAAATTAAGAGTTTAGGGTTTGCTCAAGAGCCCAACAGTGGCAACCTGGCAGTGGTGGGGTTTGAACCAGCAATCTCATGCTTACTAGTCCAGTACTTTCACCGCTAGGCTACAACTGCCCTACACTGATGCACATGGGAAGCTGTGGGGATCTACAATGTCATCTGCCAAGGGGTGGTATACACTGATTAGCCATAACATTAAAACCACCTCTTTGTTTCTACACTCACTGTCCCATTTATCAGCTCCACTTACCATATAAGAGCACTTTGTAGTTCTACAATTACTGACTGTAGTCTATCTGTTTCTCTACATACTTTTTTAAACCTGCTTTAACCCTGTTCTTCAATGGTCAGGACCACCACAGAGCAGGTATTATTTAGGTGGTGGATCATTCTCAGCACTGCAGTGACACTGACATGGTGGTGTTAGTGTGTGTTGTGCTGGTATGAGTGGATCAGACACTGCAACGCTGGTGGAGCTCTAAAATACCGTGTCCACTCACTGTCCACTCTATTAGACACTCCTACCTAGTTGGTCCACCTTGTAGATGTAAAGTCAGAGTTTTAGTTGGTCATCTTCAAGACCTTCATCAGGGGTCACAGGACGCCTTGATGTATTCTAGCTTGATTGTAAGCAGATGTCAGAGTGATGGGTCAGCCAACCTATGGTGCCCCTGGAGTCGAGGGGGTTAAGAACCTTGCTCAAGGGTCCAATGGTGGCAGAGCTGGGATTTGAACCTTGAACCTACCCATTAGGCTTAGTTGTGCCCAGAGTTTCTGGGATAAGATCTGGACCCACTG